>NW_012026919.1:0-1235 GCF_000956235.1 Wasmannia auropunctata
CGTGTGCTCTTCCGATCTAGTCGTTAAAATCAAATTTAGAAGCCTAAATAAAAGTACATTTGTATCCTATAAATTCGTATATATGTATGCGTGAAATATATTGATGTGGTAATAAACATGACACATCACTACACACTACTACATCAATATCGCACGCATACATACTCACAAATTGTCGGTAAAACAGCGGATTTTTGGAGTTTGATCTAGAGTTTAGGTCTGATCTTCAGTTTTCAAGAATAAGCCAATGTAAAATCCAAATGTAAAAACCCAAACGTCATGCGATTTGTCTTTTACCTATCAGCAAATACAAAATGGAGAATTCCGTTCCGTTTCTGCTTTTCATTCTAATGCGTCGCAACGACGCGATGAGGAATGCAACCGTGGATGCAGTCGGGACTAAAGCTGGGGGGGAGAGACCCCGGCCGCTTGTTTAAAGTTTCCGCGAACGGCGGAAATCTTTGGAATCTCGATGAAAACTTCTCACCTGGAAACACGCGAATCCAAATATCGCACGCGGCGCGGCGCGGAAAATGACACGCCGCACTCTACGGAAGTTCCCAATTAGCGTTGCGTATCGTCCGCTCGAATGAACAAAACTCCTCGGAACTTTTGCCGCGTGCAAGGATAATGTCATATTAATTAGCGCACTTCCGTGCAGGAAGCACGGTGGCGCAATCGTTCGAGCAACTCAGCAAAATAACTCGTAGTTATTGCTAATGGGAGAAACGTATAAATGCAACTTGCATAACTTGGCGAATATCACTTTGTGAGGGAGAAACTTTCGTTTTGAATTCAAATCATGCAAAATTTAATTTTCAGGATAAACTCGGGATATAACTAATCTTCCGTGTGCAGCTTTTACTTTAATCGTTCGTATAATAGCGCGGCATACTCTAACATAAGTTCAACTCTTCAGACATTTCGCACGCGATCAAACGTAGATAATCGACCGAATGAGATACATGCATTTTCTCACTTCTCGAAAATGTCGATAGATTCCCGAAATTTAAATGGACGGATCGTCCGGCAAGCGAAACGGCGAGCAGTTACCGGCGTGGCGATACGTCGAAATATATGTATAAAGCTTAACGAAGTATTAAGAGCAGAGCACTCCGCGTAAGCCTCGGATATGCGCGATGGTGCATACAGATGTGATGCAAATTAGCGTTTAGTATAAGCCGCGCTAACTTCGCGAGTAGCATATAACGTTCTCTCTCTTTCTCTCTGTCTCT
>NW_012026919.1:1255-4599 GCF_000956235.1 Wasmannia auropunctata
ACGTGTGCTCTTCCGATCTAAGTTCTATATATAATTATATATAATTATATGCAAAATATGTCCATATATGTTTCTTTCCTTTGTAAAATTATTCTTTAATATAAAATTGATAATAATAAGAAGGAAACATAAAAAATAAATTAAAAAATCATTTTTACAAAAAATGTTTTTTTTTACAAAAAATCAAGTTTAAAGAAATGAAAGAAATTGTTCATATATAATTATATATTTTTAATCACTTATATATGATTATATATGAGCAATTTTTCTCATTTCTTCAAACTTTATTTTTTGTAAAAGAAACCAATGTAAAAATTATTCTTTTAATTATTTTTTATGTTTTTTTTCTTATTATCATCCATTTTGTATTAAAAAATAATTTTACAAAGGAAAGAAACATATATTGCAGACATATTTTGCATATAATTATATATAATTATGTATGGAACTTTTTTTCCGGGCAATTAAATATTTAATTTCTTTATTAAATTTTTTATTATAAGAAGTCTACAATGATTGTTCATGTTTGTTCACAAGGTAAAATAAACGTTCCGATTAATCTGAATTTAAATGCATAGGGAGCCAGGCTGCTTAAAATCAAAACAAAATGTAATTTATATATAAACAAAAAGATAGTTGATTTTGATACATATTTAATACTACAAATACATATAATAATACAATTTAATAACATTTTAATTACAAATGCTCTGGTCTTTTACTTATTGCACTAATGAGAGAAGAAAGCAATAAATTTGAGGAGAAAATAAAACTGAAGCGTTTGAATGTTTCAGAACAATGCAGAAAGAGAGAGAGAGAGAGAGAGAGAGAGAGAGAGATTGGTTGCCCCCACCATTCCAACTTTCCACTTTCGTTTTTCGATGTCCACGGAACGGTAATCCATTGTGTTTTTTCTTAAAATTCCTGCTTTTTTAGACGTTACAACAGAAAGCAGAATTTTCATTGGATATTGGCTCGTCGCGTTTATTGCCAGCGTGAAATAATCGTTAGACATAGTCCGATAGTCCATGCACAGGTAATACTTTTTCGGGGGAACCAGCTTTAGATCTCTCAGTCGAGACCCGTTCCTTCTTCAACAACACATATTAATCAGCTCCGTTTTAAGGTGCATCTAGCATTATTTGAAAAACAAACGAAACGTCCTGTGTTTCATTCAGCCTGTCGTCAACAAGGTGGATTTTCGTGAATTCTTTCTACAACCTCTACAAGATTTGAAAAGGCCAGTCTCGTTAAACAGAAGAAAAAGGTAAAGACGTAGTTAAAGATTGCATCGTTTAATCGTGTAATAGCTAAATTTAGACAATCGATTCGTGTTCAGCAGGCAAAAATACATTGAAAATAAATATTCACACTTGTGCAAAATAGGTTCGGACAGTTTAATGCATTATTGATTCTAATATGAATTATACATTTAACCATTATTCGAATCGTGCACAAAACTATACTGAATTTTCTGTTTTTGCATCATATCTAATAACACAAAATAATTTATATTTATAGAACGAATATAAAATAATTTATCCCAATAACAGCAGAAATGACAAATAGAAAGCAATGCTTTGTTGTTAATTTTTTTTTAGATAAAAGTCTATTTATTTTATCATTAATTATAATTAAGCATTTTCTTATTACTTAATTAATATCTTATTATTTTTCAAATTTGTTTTACTTATCAAGTTAAACATATTCTTCTTTTACAATTAATCATAATAACCAAAAGGTTTTTATATATATGTATATACATATATGTAGACAAATACTGTTTATGCGTGTTTCAAATTAGTATGCTTGTTATTTTAATAATTAGCTGAATTTATTTAATTTTGCAGCAGCGAATATGCCGAATAAAAGTATTAAGTGAAATTCTTAAGGAATATTTAGAGAAGATGATGCAACAGATTAATGAGTTGGAGATGAAGCTCCTTGAAGAATTGGATGTTGCATTAGAAAAAAAAGACGAAGAGGAAAGCGTAACGAACGTGAGTGACACGGCGGTCACTCACGTTCGTTGTGCAAGGAAAATAAGAAAATGTTTTAGAAGAACAATAGTGGAGGGTGCGTCAAAGTCAAAGGGGGATGAAGAGGTTGAGGGATATGGCGGAGGAAAGGACGATAGGGAAGGTGGATGAAAGGTAGAAGGAGAGAAAATGAAAAATAATTGAGAAGGCACAAAGAAAAAACAAGTTCCAGAACGGCAGCGGGACGTGCGTATTTAGGTTAAGGTAGTTTAAGTATTTTTATGTTAGGATAAATTCAGGGTTGGGAACGTTACCTTATAAAAATAACGCGTTATCGTTATCGTTACTAGAAAAGTAACGATATCGTAATTACGTTTTTGTAATACTAAAATGAGTTTAATTAGATTTTGAATTTAAATAGTTAATAATCATTATTAAATGTAAGAATAAATATTGAAACTTGAAATACACTAAATTAGTCTGCGTTATATATCGAACAAGTTTTTCTTTATATAGTATATTTTTATAGAAAGTTACATTAAATTTAATGTTTTCAAATATTAATGTCATTTTTAAGAATGCATTCCAATATTCATTATTAATACTAATTGTACTATAATTGTGTATAAGTACAAGGAGAATTATAGATTTTCACACACGATATTAGTAGGTTATTATAGGAGTACAGCCTAAAAAGACAAAATATTTTTAAAAAGTAAATTAAAAGCATATATTACAAAATAAGAAAAAAGTAGAAAATAGTAATTATAAAAGTAATGGCAAATTCGTTACCGTTACTATAAAACGATGTCACAGTTATTCTTACAGATAAAAAAAAATAATGATCGTTACTGAGAAAAGTAGCAAAAATGATAACAGTGTTACAAAAGTAACGCGTTATTTCGCGGCAACTCTGGATAAGTTAGAATAAAGATTGGATGTCTGTTGAAATTTGTAACTCCAATTAAAGAAAGTCAAATAAACTATACTGCTACTACTATATTACAGAACAGATATCTGTGGTCTAGTGTGTTTTTCTAATTCTATGTATTCCAGTTATTATTATATATATTTAATAATTTACAATTCTTTTCCGTTGTTTTCAATTTAATTTTCAAAGTTGTATTTAAAAATTTTCTAATTTTACTTGGAAACTTATTGAATGTCATATAGGAAATAATTATCAAAAGTGAATTTATCGCGATTTAATGATTAAATTTTTAACTACATCTTTATCTGCATCTTTCTTAATAAAATTGGCTTTTTCAAACCTTGTAAAGAAAATCCTCGAATACCCACCCTGTTGATAACAAAATGAGACTGACCTAAATCTGGTTTATAGAAAATACACACACACACACACAC
>NW_012026919.1:4619-6638 GCF_000956235.1 Wasmannia auropunctata
GTCTCTTCTCTCTCTCTCTCTCTCTCTCTCTCTCCCCTCTCTTTCTCGATTATCTTTGACTATACCTGTGACATCTAATTCTGTTTAATATCAAGTCAATTTCTACGGTTCTACGGTTTTCCGAATGTTATAGTATATTAAGAAAAATTTTGACTACAGTAGACGTCCATATTTGTGAAATCGAGCGATTTAAGAAGAGTAATGAAGATACAAACCTTAATTTTATAATATATATAAATATATTTTTAATTTATCTATTATGTGTACAGATAATCAGCTTCACAAAAATTATTTTTAAAGAAACTTGTAAAATTTATAAAACATACCGATATTTTAACGTTAAAATCTCCAAATACACTCTGAAATTTTAAGGGAGAATGTGCAGTTGAAAATAATAAAAAATCAATTTTTTTAAATATTAAAAAAAGTAGACTATTTTCTGCACATTTGTATAAAAATTTTTGAGTGTTTCTTAATATCTTTAAAAAACAGCTGAATGTCTAATCCTTTTACACATACAAAAAGAAGGAATACAGCGATTATTTTATTAATCTTTATTTTACAATTTTCCGTATATTTTGGTATACTAGACAAACATTTGGTATACTAAACAAAGCGCGCGCCATTTGTTCACTATCTCGAAACATAACACACACGCACACACACGCGCGCGCGCGCGCGCGTATGCACAAATACAAATCATATTAAATATCTAATTACTTTTATATATCTCTTACGTATATCTCATGTCCTATCTAAAAAAAGGCATGTTAACTCCTATTTCGATAACTCCTATTTCTCGTCTTACTTTTTCCTTACATGTATCAGATTTTGTTTAACAAAGTATTATAATTCTGCTAACAATATTTTTTATAATCACAGATATGTCGAAACATGTTTTTTACCGTGATTAAGAGAAAAAGAAATTAAAGGAATAAAACAGCAATAGGAGGAAAAAAAGAAGTGTAAGAATTTTGAAACGATGAGAATTAAATTCAATGGTCTTTTATAAAATATTACATAAGTATATGTCGCTTTACTTTCGTGTGTTACATACATAATTGTCAGATGCTGTGTCTAATTAAATTCATTAGTCTTTTATAAAATATTACATAAGTATATGTCCCTTCACCTTTGTGTGTTACATATATAATTGTCAGATGTGTCTTATTCGCTGTGATAATTAGACACAGCATCTGACAATTATGTATATAACATATGAAGGTGAAGCAACATGTATGTAATATTTTATAAAAGACCACTAAAGAGGGCTTAATGTAAAACCGAAATGATCATTTGGTAGCATTAATGTTATTTTTTAGTATATGAATATAACGCGCGCGCGTGGATTAGCATGAAGATCTTGCTTGGCTTCTAGCCCATTAAAATATATTATTTATTTTAAACTTTAATTCTCGGAACCTGAATATATTATTGAATGTATTATTGTTCAAATAATTTAAAATAATTTTTGTGATATTTAATACACTGTACCAAAGATTTGATATCTTTGACACTTTAAAACTTACAAATTACATTAATGCTTCCAGATAATTGTTTTGGCTTTACATCAAGCTCTCTTCAGTCTTTTTTAAAATATTACATACGTGTCGCATCACCTTTGTGTGTTACATACATAATTGTCAGATGCCGTGTCTAATTATCACAGCGAATAATCAGACACAGCATCTGACAATTGGGTATGTATATAACACACAAAGGTGAAGCGATACGTATGTAATATTTTATAAAAGATCAATGAATTTAATTCTCTTTATTTCAAAACTCTTACTCTTCTTTTCCTTTCCTTCTAACACTATTTCATTTCATTAAGGGGGGTATTCTAGTTTAAAGACCAATTTTTATGCTAACTTTGCGAATTTTTTTAAAAGAAAGTATAAAGTTTTTTGGGACGGGGTTTTTTCCTATATATTTATACATATTTAAGAGGATCCTAAACCCTAGATCAAACTCCAAAAATCCGCTGTTTTACCGACAATTTGTGAGTATGTATGCGTG
>NW_012026919.1:7800-11411 GCF_000956235.1 Wasmannia auropunctata
TTATTTTGATTTGCTCGACGAGGTAGGGGCTATAGCCACGCATCATGCTGAAGATGTGTGCACAAGCCCGAATTGATTGGTCAATTGGTTTTCGAGATATTATGGGTACCAATTTGAAAAACGTGGTTTCGAGAACAACGCGTTTAAAGTTTTTTGTACTGATTACATAGATTGAGATCACTCTCTATCAAGTGTTATGACCGGTATTCATAAGTCGGTTTTTATTTTAAAGTCGTCTTAAGTAATGTCTTAAGATACTAATACGGCTCTGTTATTGGCTTGTAACATCTTAAGACTATTATATAAGAATAATATGAGAATCGATTACGAATACCGGCCTATAACTTTGTTAATTTTGCGAATCGGACTAAATCCTTTTGCAGACATATTTTCCATGCCAAATACTTGCAAAATGTGTAAAAAAAAAATCGATTTTTCCGACCCGCTAGACTAGAATACCCCCTTAATTCATTTTTCTCTTAATTATTGTAAAAAACATATTTCGACATGTCTGTTGATTACAAAAGATATTGTTAACAGTATTATAATATTTTGTTAAACAAAAATTAATACCTAAAAGAAAAAATACACAAAGTATCAATCTTTTTTAATAAAATATTAAGAAGAGGTTAATCTGTTACACTTTTGATAATTGGTAAATCAGAATACTGAGTAAGTATTAGCCTTATATACATATATGTATATAACATTATATATACATAAATGTATATATATATATAAAATATGTACAAATTTTGGACATATGTTAAGGTAATAAATAGAATCAATTTATTAAATTTTCAAAGTATTGTCAATGTTAGAATATTAGCGCCAGTACATCCTCAAAGTGACTAAAATGATCAATGAGATCATAGTATATATGAAGCAAAAACTTGGCGTACCCGCATTTTATATACATATTATTGTTAATTATCAATTTAATATTAATGCAAATTGCACACATAGTTACTTCAAAAAATATTTACTTACAAATTTAAATATATTTATATAACAAAAAAACCATTAATATCACATACATACGAATGCACAAATTTAAGTACTCGGATACATTGGGAAACGACTGCCGGTTGAACCGATTCAATTAACGGTTAAATTAGGTTCTTTCAAATGGACCCAGGTTCTCTATTACAGTATGATCATAAACAATAAGTTCATATGGAAGATTTCCTATATTATAATCTATAGAATATTTATTTGATCGTATTCTAGCATTTGCACCTATAACACGTACAACCTATAAAATTAAAAAATATAATAAAACTTAAATGATTAAAAAAGAAAATATATTATAATATAATTATTATTATTGATTATAAAGACTTAAAAAGAGTAATAAATAAAAGAATATATATAAAATAATAATTGTTATAATGTATACTTATATGTATATAATAGCAATACAAAAAAGAAAAACATAAAAATTTTATACTTACTTGATTCAACTGTATAAGATGTTCTATACGATCAACGTTTTCGTCCCATGCTAAAACCGATATACGATGTTGGCTATTATTATTTAAAATAAATTTCAATAATTTCCAGAATCTTGTGCCAATAGTGCCAACTATCTTTGGCCCTTCAATTTCATCAATAAACCCAAATGCCACTCTAAAAAACATTCAAATAAACTTAAAAATATTCATTTCTTTTAATTGAATTAATATCAATTAGATCGAGATATAAAAACTTACGCGATCTTATTCTCTAACTGCATATTTTCTAATTCCTCATCTGATGTAAAACTTATTGTGATCTTTTCATTATTTTCATTGAAAATTGAAACTTGTGACATTCTGTAATCGAAAGTTATAATAAAAAAAAATTATATTAAATTTAAAAAATTAAACCTTTGTATTATCTTAAATGTATTGCATGGTCTCGAAAAAATATGTTGTATTAAAAGGAAATCCAAATGGTATTATCTTCAATGTATAAACTTTTATTACATATACTTTTGAATGCATTTATTTAAATTATTCCTGAATATACTTTTGGATGATTTAAACGATTTATTAAAAAAATGATTTTGATTTAGAATAGAATATTTTATTTCTGCTCTTTGTCTAATCAAATATTTGGCCACTTATATAATTTCATATTTATTTTTGAACAATCTGAATAAACTTTTTTTAGAAAGATTTTTTTAAAGTTAAAATTATACATAATTATTTATTTAAAAAACATTTTTGGTTTAGGAAAGACGTAATGTACGACGTTTTTTTATATACTTAACATAAATACTTTTCTTTTTTTATCTTCAATGTATAACACGACTCGAAACAAAAATTGTTGTTAAATTAAAAAAAGATTTCAAATGGCATTATCTTCTTAGGCCTGTTCTTTATAACTGAACTGACTGCACTAGTTCAGAGTTTATCTTTCTTTTATAATGTAGAAAAAGAAAGATAAACTGCAGTGGACTAATGCAGCCAGTTCAGCTATGAAGAACGGATCTCATTTATAACACGATCACGCAAATCAAGCGACGCAGTAGCGGCGCGACGCCAAGTACACAAAAAATAGTGATGATAAAGAGTGATGACCGCGTGACTGCGTGTTATGTCATTGTGCAAATGTCGTGGCACTACCCTAGCTTTATCTGTCATATTGAAATGACAAAACTTTATACATAAAAGTATTACATATTATGTAACTTACGTTGAGAAGCGTCGATGGCGGCGGAATGCGGAGCAGCAGCGGAAGAATCACGCGGAGAAGCAGCGGCGGCGGCGACAGTATTGGCGGAAGCGGTGCAGCGGCGGCAATAGCTGCATGCGATGGAATAGCGGCGGCGACGACGGTACGCGAAAGAGCAGCGACAGCGGTATGCGGAGGAGTAGCGGCGGTAGCTGTACATGAAGGAGCGGCGGCGGCGGTGAGGTGCCGCGGTACATACAAGAGGTTCAAAGCAAATTAATAAAATGCACGCGTTCTAAATTCGGGCCTCCCGGAGATCTCGGTCTCGCTTCGACAACGCGGCTGCCGGTCCAGCAAAAGGAGGCGCGAACCCGCGCCTTGTGACGGCGGCGGGACGCTGCTCCGCTGCAGCGGACTGCGGCGTCACAATATATAACGAGCTGGTAATTTATTTAAAATTATATCAATCTTATCTGTATGATACGAATTTGATTGTATTCTAGTACAACTTGATTAGTTGTCTTTCTTTGAAAATGTTTAAAAAAATGGCAAAAGTAAGAAATTTCTTATCAATATATAGTCTACATCGTACGTAGATATATAATATACATATACCTACGTACGATGTAGACATGTTGATAAAATTATGTCGATCTCATCTATATGATTCATAGACATATAAGATAGACTCCACATTAGTTATATATACGCGTCCATTGCGAGACAGAAAATTGCAAGGTTTCTTGTCCTTCTCTGCGCGGTAAAATAATAATGAATAATATACAAGCGGTAAAATAATAATGAATAATATACAAAAATTATGCAAAAATTGTAATAACACTGCTTTGCTTGAAAAGACTGATGTAACAATGACCAAACGTATACTTATTTTTCAATTATTATTATTTAAAATAATAATAAAAAAGTTACAAAGATTACGAATCTTAATATTA
>NW_012026919.1:11688-14037 GCF_000956235.1 Wasmannia auropunctata
GCGTGTCTTATTCGCATGCGTATCCCACTTCTGAGAAAACTGTGAGAGGCCGATCCAAAACACAGTTTTATAATGTCAGGAACAATATATATTTTGCCGAGAAATTACAAAAGGAAACCAACGTGCTATCGCCAATGTGGTGTAACTGAGACTGCCTCGCACGCGCCACACGATTCCTTGATCGTTGAATAACAAAAACGCTTCGCCTAAACTAACTATAGTCGCCCGCAAGGCGCGCTACTTCGCGACACAGTCGCGCCTCTTTAACCGCGCCTCTTACAGATTAGGATATCTTAACTCAGTGATAAGAAAAAAGAACGTATAAAGATAGTTTTGATACAATTTTGCAACTATTCGCCTTTAAAATACGTACAATAATACGAATATAAGTGCATTATAGTCACATTAAACATTAGTAAGCGATTTTAAGCATTTGATAATCCGGCCTGGTATAATGACTACATCAATCGTAATGACTACATTACGATTCGCGTACATCGCATGTACATTTGTCATCTTCGTACGGCAGGAAATCCTGAAGTTTATACGGACGTTCGACAAGTTTCCGCGAGATTCAAATTACGGCAAGGCCATTAGCGTAGTTTCGCTAATGACATACTTATCATATGAATGCACGTCACAGAGACTAGGTCAGTCGTGATTTCGGACGTATGCTATGTTATGCCTACTATGTACAATACATGTACAAACACTAACTATTACAGAGGTATTACATTTGCGTATAACGCATGTATATCTCTGAAAGTACGTTGTTTCTAGGTTGTTTCTAGGATGACAGATAAAAAGGTATATAGATACGTAATGGAGTGTAAACGGAGTTACTTTATACATATGTAATGTTGCAAATAGTGTAATAATGCAATAATAATTGCCTTCTTAATTCTATTAAATTTTTCTTTCTTTTCTATCCTCTTTTTACACTACGGTGATCAACTACATTATCTCCTACGAATCATTTTCGCTACTTAATTGTAATTGTAGGACAAATTTTCTTTTATCCTGCTTCCTTCTTTACTTGAGCGTACGAGTTCACTTGTGTGGATGTGTATATATTTATACACGCGCGCGCGGTATGTATAACTTATTATGTACATTTCATACATGCGTGTACGCGTGGCAAGTACGCATGGCGTTTGTATTTTAATTGTATGTATTACGTTATTCGAATTTTTTCTGTTATTTTTTTGCTATTTATACCTATCTTGATAGACTTTGTAACAGCAGCCTTACTGATACCTCATCATTTGTGTATTTTGCATTTTGTATTTTACATTTTATAAGTAATTATAAACAATAAATTAAATAATTAAATATATATATATATATAAATCTAATAAATCTATTTATTTCTAAAGAAATTTATAAACAACTTTAAAAGTCGATTTAGTGGTTTTTAAAAAAAAGAGAGAGGTATGTAAAGCTAAAAAAAACATGATTTTTACAGAAGACGACTTCAAAGATTTTATTGTTATATTTCGCATTATAAATATGTAGCTTAAATATATTTCTTTTTCTATAATTACATTATTTTTTTAGTATTATGAAAATTATCATAAATTATGTCAAATAACAATTCATTATTCCAATTTTCTAGCGTTGCATATATACAGTGTATATAATTACGTTATTATCTTATAAAACAAATTCTCTGATTGATATTCTCGATTCGATTGTATAATTCTCTTAATCAAAGAATAGAAATGGGGCTTGCCAATGTACAATCAATGTGAAATGGAACTCTAGTGGCAGAGAAAGGGAGCTCATGCATATATTTACGCTCGAAAAATCGCACGACAGAAGCAAACATACGGCAGCGATTTAGGTGCGGACCACCGAAATGTACCGACTTTGATGTCGCTTGCCTTTGATTTATTTTCAAGTACGGCGGGAATCGATGCGAATATATATAGGCTTACGGGGAACGTCGAAAATTGGAAGGAGGAAATCAGACGGCTGATTGTGGAAGAGGATATTCGACCGAACGGGGAGTACCTCCGGCGGCGGTATATCGCGGTCCGGAAGGAACGGTTCCGCAGGCAAGTGCACTATATACGGTATAGACAATGGATTCATCGAATGCGAGATTGCCGAGTTTGCAGGTAGTACTTCGAGATTGGCTGCTTAAGAGACAGTGCCGGGAGGCACTTACCGGGCGGCACCAACACAAAGAAATCAATGTTAAACACAGACTGTCACGCGTGCGACGTTCGATATTTCGTCATGGCACTTCGTCATGCAGGCGCGTCGGCAGCGATGTGTGCCATGCCGTCAAATATACCGTAATTCCCGAATTCTCATTAAAACACAAATAAATTTCACCCCCCCCCC
>NW_012026919.1:14057-36087 GCF_000956235.1 Wasmannia auropunctata
TTTTTCTTTTTTTAAAAAGTATTATGTATTTGGAAATAATATATCTCGAAAAAAACTGTTGTATCAAATTAAACAAATAAAATCTAAGTTGTATTATCTTGAGACGCGATAGCAGTTCCCGACAAGTATATTTTTTTGCTATTTGATGATTTACACTGAAGGAGACTCTATAGCATATCCTTTATTGGATGGATAACACTTTCGTTTTATCAAGGTCATGATCCTGAACAAAATTCAAAAGGTTCATTTAAAAGGTTTTAGCCAGTGTTCGAACATTTTGGCTAATGTCGACGGTACTGCAACTTTGAAACTTCATAATTGAAGATTTACTTACTCAAAAAATATTTTATCTATGTGTTTTAAAAAGCTCTTGACATACTACAAGAATATACAATGAAAAATGAGAGATCCCATTTAAAAAATTTGACCTTTTCCTGATTTTGACCACGCCACCCAAGGTCAAACCAATGCTACCACTTTATGTCCCCCTTGAAGTCAAACAACCTTTGTTTGAAACATTTTTTTGTATCTGTCATAGTTTTCGAGTTATTTTCGAGTTATTCGCCTGGGGCGATTAAAATGAATCGCCCTGTATAATTCACTAACTGACAATGAAAATAAAGAATGATTTCTAAACCTTGACAATAAAAGAAAACCTTATTATGATTTTAACACTATAGTTAAACAATATCTTTACAAATACTCTCAATTATTAGTAAATTATTATAATTCTTATATTTAATTTAATGCAATTATTTATCTCGATTAAGCATCTTTAACAAAATAAGATGATTGCATATATATTAATCCAACAAATAATTATTAAAATGCATGCTCATGACATATGATTAAAGACAAAATATGCGCATATGAGGACTAACCTGAAGAAATTGCGTCGTTTTACATCGGCAGTTAACGAGTAATTAAAGTGATACAATTAAAAGCGCGAGAGATCACTAATGATATCATACAGATAAGATCGATATAATTTTATCAATATCTACATCGTACGTAGATATATTGATAAGAAATTTCTCACTTTTGCCATTTTTTTAAATATTTTCAAAGAAAAACAACTAATCAAGTTATACTAGAATACTATCAAATCCGTATCATACAGATAAAATTGATATATATTTATTAATGTCAATATATTGAAATCAATGCTTTGGATTGGCTGTCGCAACAAACTTGCGATCGGCTTGCAACTAATGTAGAACCGGCTTTAAGCGTACCGTTAAGATAATTTTGGTTATATTTCACATTTGGTACTATTTAGAATGCAAACCAACGTTGGAAATTGTAGCTTGGTGTTCGAGGCATCTAATATTACATGTTAAATCTTTCACTAATAGCAAATTAATTTGTTCTAAGCTTTTTAGCAACATGCTGTCAAGAGCACGATTCAGCAAACCGGTCGCCTAAATCGTACCTGTGAGTTTTATTAATAGTACCTCCTTCTAGACTATTGAATTTATGAATGAAAATAATTAAAAACACAAGATTGATAAAAGAATCACGAATTAATAGTTGCAAGCCGATTGCAAGTTTGTTGCGACAGCCAATCCAAAGCATTGATTTCAAAATGCAAACTTCAGATTGACTGTCGCAACAAGCTTGCGATCGGCTTGCAACTAATGTAGAACCGGCTTTAGACGCACTAGACCTGCAGGCGTCTCATACCGGCGCGGCGCGGAGGATGCGCCGCGTCCTCCCGTGACGCGTTCGCTCTATTTCTCTCACTGCAGCGTTCTTTTATTATGTAAATCTATGCCGTCGGTGGAGCGCGGAACGCTCACAGAGGACATATAAGGGGTTTTAATATTAAGCGCCAGCGTGAACGCGGAATGGCGGGAGGGGGGGGAGGGACGAGGGGGCAAGGGACCGACGAATCCTCTCCCGCGCCGCGCACACGCTCGCGAGGATCCTCTCCGGCATCCTTCCTGGAGGATACAGCGACGGCGGCGGCGGCTGCGGCAGCGGCGCAGGACGGTGGAACGGGTATACGTCGCCGGTGTGGTCTACGAGCAACCGCGGCGGCTCGTTGGTATGCCAACCCTTCCCCCTTTTCCCAACGTCTTCCACGCTCCGTGCCGAACATGACGAGACTTCGTAGTAGGCCGCGCGGCGATACAGGATTCATACCGATCCCGCTCCCCCGTTCGGGTTCGGCGCATCTCGCCGAGACGCGAGGAGTTTCTCTCTTCTGATATCGCTTTCCCCCCCCCTCCCTCCCCCCCAGTGGCAGGTTCAGAAAGTTGTTCTGGGGGAGGCGGTATGACGAAATGTGCATATTTATTTATTATTAATCGTTGATGTTATTTTTAACGATATTAATTGATTGAAACGTTTTTATCGAATACATAGGGTTAAAAATATAATACGTATTGATCAAATTTGTATAATAAATTGAGTGAACATTATTTAATCTCTAATAATCTTTGATAATATTTTTTTGTCAATTCATTTATAACCGACTTCTTCCAATATACGAAATTTGTTTGGAGAACTCTGGAGGGGGGACCGGATCGCCCCCTTTGCCCCCCCCCTTTCCTTATATCCGCCACTGTCCTTCCTTCGGTTCCAAGACTATCCTCCCACGACCTTTCCCTCCCTATTCATTCGTTTGCACACGCATTCGCCGGGGTTATTCCCAACATCCGTGGGCGACCGTGCTTTGGGAAAAGAGTATATACACATAAGTTACGTTCGTCACACGACAGCGAGCAAAATATCTGTTATTGACTTTTTCATTTGACCCGCGTATACGTGTCGATATATAAGACATTACTTCTGAAATTACGTTTCGAGGCCCCACCACGAGAAGTTATTAAATTTAATCGCCCAATTAAAGAGGATCTGGCAAGTACGAAATGTTCTTATATTTTCTAAATCCTTCATCGTACCGTAAAAATTTTCTCTCGGTTTAGAAAAAAAAAACCTTCAACCTTTTGAATTTATAATGACGAAGAGCAGGTTTGAAATTTCTCATATTTTTTTCATACACGGCCTTTCTCTATTGAAATTTTTTTGGTATAGGCATCAAGAACACCGTAACTGTTTTTTTTTTTCGTAAAGTCGAACGCATGAGTTGCTTCAATTGTGCTCGATAAACAATTTTTGCAGCCGTACGTCACGTTGCTCTTTATTTTTCGCCTGGCAATTTTTATTTTCAACAAAAAATATGTCGTATAGCTTCGCGAGAGCCGTGGTTGAGTGTTTAATCCACGGCGCAGGAATGCGCTGCAGCTGCAACAGGAACGGAACTCTTCAGGAAACATTTTGCAGAAACGCGGCGGCCCCCCTGCATTATGATAACGTACTCTTTTGCATTATGCGCATCGCGCGAAGCAATATACCCGAAGCTCGCGCGAATCGTCAGAAGCGCTTTTTACTCAGGACGCCGATGTTACATCCTGCCGAGCCGTTCCCGGGGGAGCGCACTACTCCGGGAGGTAGTAGTGATTTTTTCGCCCGTTTCAGAGGGGTACGTATCTCTTGGCTCTCTTTCTCTCTCTCTCTCTCTCCCGGCATTTCGGCAAGTCGATATACGTTTTCACGCGGAAAGAGGAGCTCATAAATTCCCCGGGTTAATCCCCACGGTACACGCTCTTGATGTGTTTGTCGGATCTGCGAGCCCGACGCCCGGCATCATCGGCCGTTGCTCACCCGCCTATATTCCCGTCTATCCCGCGCCAGTATAACTTCGTTATTGCTGTCTGTATATGTACGTATATAGGTATATGGAGGAAAAGCGCGCGGATGCGGAATGCGCGGCAAGTGTGGAGTCGCGCGTTTTTTCTTGCCAGCACGCGCGTCGGAAAATACGCGCGTCCACCGATCAGTGCGACCGCCACGCTCACAAATCACACCCCCATCTCCATGCTAATGCGCGATGGAACTGGCGACCGGCCATTTCGGTCACCGGCGCGTCCATCGCCGTCGCTATTTTCGCTGTCTTCTTAACAAGCAGCACGTATTACCGTGAGGTAGGGGGATCCTTCGTACACTTTTGGAAGTTTTGCTTCCCAAACTGTGTTAAATGCTTTTACACTACTTAAGGGGTTATATACACTTGCAGCGCGAAAGATGACGACATTTTCACGATTTTTTTTTGACAGCAAAATAAAAATTTATTTAAAAACTATTAATGGTATCATTTAGTACATGTTTTGGAGTACATGTCAAATTTTTTTTGTTAAAAAATATTTAAAAATGGCGGAACTGCAGCTGTTGCCCTGGAGCACCTATAGTTTTCAGCGGTGGACAAGATTACTCGAGAACGGATCATCTGAAATCAAAATGTAAAAAGATTTCGTTAGTATATTGTATTATCTAATAGATGAACGAAGGATTTTCAGTTTAATCAAAAACTTTTTTTACGGCAAAAAACTCAAAAATTTAACACCTTGAAAAATGAACTTTTTGTTTAAACCGTTGCCAGTTTTTTAATAATTGAAATTTTGACAAATCCTTCGTTCATCTATTAGATAATACAATATACTAACGAGATCTTTTTACATTTTGATTTCAGATGATCCGTTCTCGAGTAATCTTGTCCACCGCTGAAAACTAGGCGCTCCAGGGCAACAGCTGCAGTTCCGCCATTTTAAAATATTTTTTAACAAAAAAAATTTAACATGTACTCCAAAACATGCACTAAATGATACCATTAATAGTTTTTAAATAAATGTTTATTTTGCTATCAAAAAAAAATCGTGAAAATGTCGTCATCTTTCGCGCTGCAAGTCTATATAACCCCTTAAGTTTGTATCAATAAATAGTATAGATATCCAGCTACAATAAAACATGCAATTAAAATAATAAATTAATATATAATTAAACGTAGATGATTTTTACAAAACTTGAAAATCGTACAAACACCCCTCAAGCGGGGTAGCTTCGTACATGTAATAGGACACCTATATACGCTTGAGATAGCTTCGGATATAAACATAAAACATTCAATTTATTATTCTAAATATTTATTGACAATTAAAATTTAAATGAAAATCAATCTTATCAAAGTAGCTGACTAAACATCTTTTATAAACTTCTGCATAAAATAAACTTAATAAAATAAATTTCTTCAAATCAATATTTAAATCAGTGTGGAGATCAAAATTCAAACGTTTAACTAAAATAATTTTTTAAATTAAGTAACAAATAATATATACATATACGAAAGATGCTCTCTTACTTGTGTACGAATCTACCCCAAATTCAAAAGAAAATAATTACGCTATTTTTTAATTCATTAACAATACGATAAAATTAATGACTAAAGTATAATTTTAAGACATTTTACTTACTAGAAAAATATTGTTCTTTTTTATAACGTTAATCAAAAATATCTTGAATTATTTGTCAAATATCTTGGAAAATTTACTCAAACAGCGCTAAAACACGTAATATCCTGCTCTGTCGATTTACGTAGTCCGACTAATATGAAATTTTGCTGGCATGTAGCTGCGCAATAAGACTAACTAAATATGTATATGTTCCGAATCTGCGCGATTCTTCTCAAATCACTGAATATATGTGCCCCGTGTACGAAGGATTTCTATCTCCCCCTACTCTTGCTTCCTTTGATGTCATAATAATTATTCATAGCGGATATAATATCAAGATGATGAATTGATTTTAAATACAAACAATAAAAACCTCTTACAAGATTCCTCAAATCAAAAATATAATAAGTAAGTAAGGCAGATGGGAATCGGCGTGGTTATTGGTACGCAATATTAATTTAGTTTACATAAAATTTACTTTATTCTAAAAGTCAAACGTTTCGGTTATCTTTTTTAGCCACCTTCAGTAACAATTTACATAGTTACATTTAACTCTCGCTAGAGAGAAGAAACTAAGAGCGAGAGTTAAATGTAACTATTGTAAATTGTCACTGAAGATGGCTAAAAAAGATAGCCGCAACGTTTGATTTTTAAGAATAAAGTAAATTTTATGTAAATTTAATATTGCGTATCAATAACCACGCCGATTCCCATCTGCCTTACTTACTTATTATATTTTTGATTTGGGGAATTTTGTTTTTATTGTTTGTATTTAAAATCAATTTGTCATCTTGATATTATATCCGCTATAAATAATTATTATGACATCAAGGGAAGCGAGAGTAGGGGGAGATGGGAATCCTTCGTACACGGGGCACATAATACATATATTCAGTGATTCGGGAAGAATCACGCAGATTCGGAACACGTCTATCTTACATATTTAGTTAGTCTTATTGCGCAGCCACAAGCAAAATTTCATATTAGACGGACTACGTAAATCGACAGAGCAGGATATTACGTGTTTTAGCGCTGTTTGAGTAAATTTTCCAAGATATTTGACAAGTAATTTAAGATATTTTTGATTAATGTTATAAAAAAGAACAATATTTTTCTAGTAAGTAAAATGTCTTAAAATTATACTTTAATCATTTCCATCTGCCTTACTTACTTATTGTATTTGTTATTTTAAATATTTCACTACTGTCGCATAATTAGAAGTAGGTATACATAAAGTTTGCAGCGGGGCTTGAATTCCGATTTTGAAAATCAGAACGGTCGCATTTTAAATGTTTAACTCAAAATTTAACTAGCATGCTCGCTACACCTTTACAAAAATTATTCACGTAGGCACCTTGGCCACAATACACATTAGTAACTCTTAATATACGATTTAGTCGACTGTAATTATAACTAATTACAGTCAAAATTATTATGTATTAAAAAAATTATATAAATGTTATAATTTTTTTTAATACATAATTTTTAAATTCTTTTTAAAGATATGTTAAAGTGTATATATAAGAATCATTTAATAACACTAGTTTACAAAAAAATGTTTTTTTAATTACTTTGAATCGGACTGCGTGTTCTTATAAATTTTTGGATGCTAAAAAAGATGCCACGAGCTAAATTTTTCCACCATATCAAAGTTCCTAATAATAGAAGTTTAATATGCAAAAAATGGCTTTTTTCAATGATATTTGACATATTTTAAAAAGAAAATTAATAACAATAAAAACCTAACAAGATTCCCCGAATTAAAAATACAATAAGTAAGACAGGTGGGAATCGGCGTGGTTATTGGTACACAATATTTAATTTACATAAAATTTACTTTATTCTAAAAGTCAAACGTTTCAGCTATCTTTTTTAGCCATCTTCAGTAACAATTTACAATAGTTATATTTAACTCTCGCTTACAATAAGTAAATAAGGCTTCCTATCAGCCTTACTTACAATAAGTAAGTAAGGCTATTTCTATCAGCCTTATTTACTTATTGTAAGTAAGGCTGATAGCCAAAAAGATAGCCGAAACGTTTGACTTTTAGAATAAAGTAAATTTTATGTAAATTAAATATTGCGTACCTATATTGGTACGCAATATTTAATTTACATAAAATTTATTTTATTCTAAAAGTCAAACGTTTCGACTATCTTTTTTAGCCATCTTCAGTAACAATTTACAATAGTTATATTTAACTCTCGCTTACAATAAGTAAATAAGGCTTCCTATCAGCTTTACTTACTTACAATAAGTAAGTAAGGCTATTCCTATCAGCCTTATTTACTTATTGTAAGTAAGGCTGATAGCCAAAAAGATAGCCGAAACGTTTGACTTTTAGAATAAAGTAAATTTTATGTAAATTAAATATTGCGTACCAATAACCACGCCGATTCCTATCAGCCTTACTTACTTATTGTAAGAAGATTAATGTTTTTCTTTATAATATGGCTAAAAAGTAAGATATTAAAATTTAAAAAATGCATTTTATATAAGAAAATAAATAACATGTTTATATCTTCTGATCGGAATTTCAAGATGATGTCAACTTTTTTTTATTAAAAAAATTTCAAATATCTCAGAAAATCCGTTTTTACATTAAACTTTAATTATCTTATTGTTATAGAAACCTGACGTGCTAGATTTGGCTTGCAGCATCATTTTCAACATTCAAAAATCTGTAAGAAATAATTTAATTCGATTCAAAGTAATTTTTTATTACAAACTTGTGTAATTTTTTAATACTTTTGTATACTTCTTTTGTTTGTAAAAGTAATGAAAATTCAGACACGATCTACCGTGTAGTAAAATACCGGAAAATCATCATGTGCACTATAAGAGTTAACTATCTATTTGAAAACTATCTATTTTAAGTACGCGCTCGTCTTTTCTTTAGCACATTCTTCTCTTTATGTTCTGTCGAATCATCCTATACCTATCTTCGCTAATTCGCTATTTACGCCCCTCAGGCCAAAGGACGCATTATTCCATGATTGATTTGATTTAGGATTATGACTGGCATGTGGCCCTCAATGCTCTATTAGTCTATTCTTACATTACTGGCGTTTGTCTTCTTTTCTTCCCTTTTCTTCTTCACTTTCTTTTCTCTCCACTAAAGCGCGAATGCGTCACCTCACGTCTCCTATCCGCCAATCGCTGATGGCGAAAGCGGAAGCCGAAGCTGCAGCGAACACCTCTTCACCCGTTCGAAAGTAAACTTTTCAAGTTTACTCCTTAGACAGGCTTCTCGTATCACGCCTACCTCACGTGGCTTTGATGGCAGTTTATTCCGCGTTTTACGAACTTGCGAAAATAAAAATATAGCTTTCCTCAGTCGCGAGGCTGACGCCGCTCTCTTTACGCGACTATATGTAAAGAAAACTTTTGCAACATTCTCGCGAAATATTTTCCAGCGTTCCGTCGACTTTTCAGATTTAGCTATCGTTATTCTTTACAATTAATTAAATCGCGTACATTTTCGATAAATTACTGTGCATTGCAAATTTAAATATTGTTGTATAATAATGTGCGTACGGAATATAAAGAACGATGTATAGGCATCTGGTATCACAAGTGTCTTGCATTCAATAATATTCGCTCCAACTCTAACACGCGGTAGACCGTCATCAAATTGAATCTATGACGTCTGTTTCGGCAAGCTGCGGTCTCGCAGAAAAAGATGCCGAGTCGATAAGCAATTTAGCCACGGAAAACCACGGGAAAGTTTCGGCTACCCACTTATTATAGCCGCGCATGCGTTTCTGAACGAGGCGCGGCTGGTGGAGAGCTTCTGCCTCCTGGACCAAATTGATCAGGAGCTTACAACATTTATGACCGTTCGACCGCGAGACGCATAAAAAGTTTCGAACGACTCGATTTTCGGAACGACGGAGGTGAAACGCCACATCGTCGAAGAAAGGAGTACAGAGGAGACGAGAAGAGCGACGAACGGAGTCGCGAGGGGGGCCGTGGAACCGGTGAGGTCGGAGGGGAGAGGGCTCCATCTCGCTAGAGCGTCGTCCGATTACCGTTTCCCCGCTATAAGCATATTTCCCTTGAGTTTCGAAATATCGCTGAACTTCTTACTCCGCGGATTCAAGGGGATTGGAGTAGTAATGCAAACGGCCCACCGGCGTTCGCTCGGAATTGTTTGCCGGCTATACGTTGGATGCGGCTTGTGTTTGCCTTCAGCCGGAAACTTTTTCGCGAACCCTCTCCTGCTCCCTCCTCCTTTCTCGTTCTCTCGCGTGTTTGGGCCGGGGAAAAGCCGAAGTTCGCATCGTTCGCTTTTAACCCTGTCTTGTTGATGGGAACATTCCAACGCGGAAGAGTTGCAACGCGAATATCATTAAATAATTTATTCCCGAATTGAACAATTCGTCTCGTTACTTATTGAACATTTCAAAAGGAAAGATAAAACAATATGTAATTATCTAATTTAATATATACTCACGGAGAAAAATAATTTTGCTGTTGTAGCAAAACTGTCGCAATTGCTACTATACATATTCATAGTGGCAGCGACGAAATTTCGTTGACACAACTAATTTTCAAAATTGTTTATTAGTTTTTAGAGCAGAATCTGTTTTGTTGCTGGAATAAAAACAATTTTGTTGAGTGTATTTGTCACTCACTAGAATCACGTTAATTCGCTGTTAAAGCAAAATAATGTATTGTTAGCAAATACTTTTGCTATTGAAGCAAAATGATTGCTGCATGTGTAAAAAAATAATTTTGCTGTTATAGCAAAATGGTCATTGCTACTGTATATTTATAGTGTTATAGCTTCTAAATTTAATTGACACAACTAATTTTGGTTACGAGCAGTATGCGGTACTGCCACTAGATGGATTCGAGAAAGTTCTGCTTCTCGTAAATAAAAAAAACCACAAAGAATGGAATAAAAGGCGCAGTATTATAAGATTTTTCACTCAAGTTTTCAATACACGTTACCATATATTATTACTAATATCATATTAATTTTTTTTCTGGTATTTCATTTTACAAATGAAAAAAATTAATATAATGTGATATAATAAAATGTGATAATATGTATAATAAAAATCTAAAAATATTTATTACACAAAACAGGACATTGACTGGAAATTGCATTGAGATCGCATTAAGAAACATTAATATAAAAAAGCGCGATTGAGAGTTTGATTTAGCAAACGTGTCTTACTATAGCAAATTTGATTTGCTCATGTGATCAAATTAATTGCTTATTGAACAAAACCATCTTTTAAGTACTGCAAATGTACTTTGTTCATGTAACAAAATGTGTCACTAATGCAGCAAAAAGCTGTGATAATCGAACTAAAACTTATTTTTGTTCTTACAACAAAATAATTTGTAGTTTTAGCAAAGTCTAGTAAATCAAATAGCAATTAGTATACCTACAAATTTCCTTGCTGTCTATATAATAACTAATATAACTGATAGAATTTGCTACAGCAGCATAAAATCTGCAGCTGTGCTAGCAAATTATTTTTCTCCGTGAGCTTGTATACACGGAAAGAACAATTTTGCTGAATCTAGATCTGAAAATAATTTTTGTTCAATAATCAAAATAATTTTGTGCGAAAGTCAAAATGATTGCTAGAATATCAAAACGTTTTATAGCAATGCTTATCAGTTTTAACATTCCAACATATTATTTTGATAATTCAACAAAAAATTATTTTCAGATCTGTTTTTAGCAAAATTTTTAGACCTTTCACCAAAATCGTTCTTTCCGTGTATGTATAGTATTTTTAAAGAGGGGAGTAAATTTTTTAATTTAAAATTTTATTTGAAAAAACTATTATAAATTAATAATAATATAATATTATATGACATTACATATTAATATAATATAATATTCTATTATATAATATAATAATAATAATAATAATGTAATATTATATAAGCAGCCGCTTTTCGTATACGTTCTAAATTGGCAGTGACCATACAGTTTGTTTGCTTGCATCCTTTTATCTCCAATGTTTCATGATGATTCTCGTTCTGACTGAGGTGAGTCAAAGTATCTAAAATAATTCCTTAGATAATAGTTAAGAGTATATATAAATTTACACATACTTTCAGAGAAATCAATCTAAGATTGTTTCTCTCTTATAAATTAAGAATTCCGCTTCGGAATTAGTAACCGACAGTGACTCATCCTATCAGTAACGGAGATCACTTACCGCTCTTGCACACTATATGGTATTATTGCGCTGAAAATGACTCTAAATGAGTCGAAATGTTCGTTTACTGGATATATTTAATGTAAATTGATGTTACAATACATATAAAATTTGGGTTCCAAGAACCGCTCGTTACTCTCATTAAACTGTTTTGTATTTAAGTTTAAATATCGAGAGTACTATATTATTAATTTTTTAACAATTCTTTAATAATATAGTAAAAATTAAGTTATTGAAACTGCGTAAATGGCGTCAGAGTTTAAATCGGGATATAGATTTACAGCTGTCGTACGTAAGAGCATGTGTATATAGGGCGTACGTGATCGCAAGGAGGAAACACTCGCTTCTTTCATCATGAAGATATTATTGTTCGATCGTACCATATATGTGTGGAAGTGCAGCGCCCTGTATATACGTTATAAATGCACACGCTCTATCGATGTTTCGCGCCGTGCAAATATTTGCTCGACAAACGATACGGCTCTCATCGAAAATATGAACTATCGTCAGGCCGTACGTTATTGCGTGATTCTTAATTGGCGACGTCATCGCACACGAGCTCGCGATACATGTGTCCAAATCGTATTCAATCATCTCTCGCTGGCGCATGCAATAACGTCCGCGCGCTGTACGCTAAATCTCGATGAACGCGAGACAGCTTCTGACTTGAATTTTTTCTATACGAGAGTTATTTTATAGCGAGACGTTTTCAAAGTTACGAATTCGTGATTTCGTATTTCGCTTGCAGTTTTTTAGCTATACATGCGATCGCGAATAGCGGCAATAATGGCGCATCGCCAGCAGCGTCGACTTTTTTATAACGGGTCATTCGCAAGTTCCATCCGGTCGCTTACCTTCGACAACGCTTAGCTTCGGTACTTTCAACATAATTTTTATAACGTAACGTCCTTAAAGTCTCACTCGATCTCGAGAGCCTTACTGCCATTTTATGCTCTTGTGTCTTTAATACCTGAATAATTGTCAGAGAAATGGCAGCACGCGCGTATACTTATAATTTTCAGCCGATAGACCTGCGCAGTTTATTTGGCTATAGGGATACATGGGACGTGTACGTCACGATATGCCGTTTATGGCCGTGTCCCCGTGGCTATGGACCATTCGAAGGTACCGTAACGACCGTCCGGGATTAATTTATGACGGTGTTACACGATACCGCCGGACTATTAGCGCGAAGCTCGGCGAAATGAGTCCTGCTGGGATTAATTTCGTACTGTTGAGTACGCCTTGTGGCGAATTTTGAGTTTATCAATCGAGTTAATTAACTACGGTAGAAGATTTCAGAGAGGAAGTAATGATAGCGCCGACAGGTCATCCAGCTAATGAAATAACATTTGGAGCTCAAATATTTACGATACCAGAAACAGAGAGAGAGAGAGAGAGAGAGAGAAAGAAAAAAGAAGAAATTGGAGAGAACTTCGGTGGTGAATAATCGTGAATATGGAAAGAATATTTAATTACAGTTAGCATTAAGTTTCAATATTATTCTATTTGACATTAAAATAATGTTGAAAATTACGCTGCGGTTCATGGAGCGCGTATCATTATCCCTTTTGCTCCTATGACAAAATAACATGTTGCTTTGTAAAATTTACTCTATTTAGCTTGGCACCGCGCATGTGTGCGGCATGTAAATTGCATCTGTTTAACATAATATGACATGCATCATGTTTCATATTTACGATAAAATTACCCTATTGCGGTGAGATATACGCGTTGCATTTAATCAAGTGCAACCTTACATTTAATCAATAATATAATCTTGCTGTATAATTTCAGAGCACATGCAAGACGGATGATATGTTTCTGATTACAAATATATATACACATATATTTAATCAGGAACGTATTATATAACTCTGTTATGCATTTAAAATTACACAAAACACACACGCACGCACGCACGCACGCACACGCACACGCACACGCACGCACACACAATATATAATATTTAATCAAAAACATATGTTTATATACTATACGCACAGGCCTGGCGATTTGTCTCAGCTCTAGGTGTGGAATACTGTGGAAATTTCTGATGGAAAATCTCCCCCCCCCCTCACTCCTCTCACTCCACCAGTAGTTGATAAAATTTTCAAGTACACAAATTTTTTCTTTCAATATTTAATTATTTATTTTTTACAATCAAAAACGTGGCTCTATAATTATTTTTACTTATAAATTTATTCAATAATTTATCAATGTCATCCATTACAGCCTCCGCTAAATCTCTGTGGTCGGGTGGTGGATTTTCTCGTGTGTGGAAATCCCACCTGATTTTGGGGTGTGGATTGCTCCACGCAATCCACATATAAAACGCCGGGCCTGTATACGCATAATTTATATATTTATAGTACAATATATAATATATAGCTTTCCATTCGACATCTATTTTACCAAGAATCCGCTCTTAAACTGTTCAGTGCCCCTTTGAGAATATGTAAGCTAGGGACCGATTTGCATATACCTTCCGTGTGACCCGGATTTCAAAACAATTTTATACGTTTTTCTGCTCCAATCTCGAACAATGGTCCGTAAAGTGCTTTTCAACTTTTGTCGTTTGAACTCTCACTACTGATATTTAAATGATACATCCGATACATTTCTATAGAAAAACCTATTCTTTTCACAGCATTGCCTTAAAATCTTTAAATTTGTCTTCTAAAACTCATTAGCACTATCTGTTTGACAATCTTTTTATATGTTCTACCAGTTCTATGTATATTAGTAATAATCGTGCATCGATAATCTGTGTGATATATAGCGATTAGATAGAGCAGTTGCAGATAATTACCTACGTAGAACATATATCGTTCGATAACAGACCTAACGCAACGATTAAAGTGGATATTGTTATTTGGATACTATTTCATAAACCGAGCTATCTTCTTCCTGAATACTTTCCTATCTCGTCGTACGATAAAGTTTTCTATCTCTCTTTATCGTAGAACGGAGATCTTCTTTTTGCAATTCCGGGAATCAATGCACTCTCAGGTATTCGTTTCGCGAAAGTCCATGTTGACGTTCTCGATAAATTCATGAACGAGAAGGACTGCGGAAAATAAAATATTCTGAATTCTTTTTATATACTAGGAACGTGCAAGACTCGTTACTTGCAGCCGGCAGAATTATTGCCTTGCTAAAGCTACCGGCTACCTTGACGGGGGTTCTTAATCAACCTGACAAAGAAGAGTAACTCGCAGGGAAGAGAAGGTCACAAGATATACATATTAAGGAAAATCCGTTTGTGCAACAAAATATGCTCACAATCAGTATATAATATTGTCGAATACATAAAAATTAATAACACGTATACACGGAAAGAACGATTTTATTGAAAGGTCTAAAAATTTTGGAAACAGATCTGAAAATAATTTTTTGTTGAATCATCAAAACAATTTGTTGAAATGTTAAAATTGATAAGCATTGTTATAAAACGTTTTGATATTCTAGCAATCGTTTTAACTTTCGCCCAAAATTATTTTGATTATTGAACAAAAATTATTTTTAGATCTGAATTCAGCAAAATTGTTCTTTCCGTGTACATATCTGAAAATAATTTTTGTTGGACAATCAAAATAATTTTGTTGGAAAGTCAAACTGACTCCTAGAATATCAAAACGTTTTATAGCAATGCTTATCATTTTTAACTTTCCAACAAAATTATTTTGATGGTCGAACCAAAATTATTTTCACAGATCTGCATTCAGCAAAATTTTTAGATCTTCCAATAAAATCGTTCTTTCCGTGAAGCGTTTGCAACACTATAGACAAACTCAATTGTTCTTGCGAGCGTGTCGTCAGCTCTTGTTATTTTTATTCTGCTTGCAATAATATGAATTGGCGATGCAATGTACAATCCTATGTACATTTTTCCTCGAGCCGTCCGCGCAGACGGCTGCGAGAATATTCGGTGAAATTTATGGTCCCACTCATACTTTATTATTCTGTACCGAAGCGGATAATGTGTCCTAATGAATTTTAATACGCTAGATAAGTCGTGAAGTAGTGATAAGCCTGCGAAGTTGACGTCTTGCAAATTTATAGATCATTACGCAGAAATATAGCGGCGCCGAAGTTCCTATCTCTCTTTCTGCCTCACTATCCTCCGAGTTCCTCTTTAATCAGCGTCCCCCTCCGCCCCCCCTCCCCCTCCACGATTCGCTTTTCCATGGAAAACTCCGCTTTGTATAATTATACACAATGAAATATAGATTGCATAACGTTACGTTGTTGGCTGCATATCATTAATTAAATCGCCAATTTGAAGATATCATATTCTCTTCCTATTGTCGGCGCTCTATAATATATACGTGCGCGCGTGACGGAAATGTAGGGCAGGTCGCTCTCGTTTCGCGAATGACAATTAAATATATACACAATTGCGTAGATATTCAATTGCCGGATGCAGAAATATGTAAGCAGCTTTCATCAATTCTTCGTGCCATTCACCGTTTTCCGCGGCAGAATTTATCGGATTAATTTCTCGTTATTTCGCAAGTCAATTATCCAATCATTCGCCAGTTCGCCGTGTTCTCTCTCTCTCTCTGCCTCTTTTTTTCTGCAAAGGAACGAAATTACCGAGGCGGAACACATCGGGAAAACACGCGGCACGGACGTAATCAAGTTCGGGACAATCGGCCGCAATAAGTAAAACCATTTCAGTGCCGAGCGCGCGGGGACAAAAAGTCTCGTATGTAGCTTTAAAAATCTACGCGCGCATGCCTTACGACGTGTTATCAATTGATTTCGCGGAGCGATTGCTTAATTGCTCGTCGATTGTTTCGTAATTGACGGCCCGACAAATTGGCTCCGCGGGAATAAACGATCGGTGATAAATTAGTCGACGTGCGGCCCCGATACGCGATCGATTTTTCGAAATAGTCCTTGTAACGTTTACGGCGCGGCGACGACGTTCGTTTAATGATTTAATCCATCGTGCGCGAACACACGTATCATCGTTCCCTTCCCCCTTTTCCCACCCCCCTCCCCCTCCGCACGCCTCTACTCGCAATCGAAAATGCGCCCCTTTACCGCAGATGGGCAAGTTTAACGATGCGAGCGCGCGCCTCGTTAACTTATGTCCAATCTTTCCCGTTGTCCCGTGTCTCCGTCGTTAAAGAAAATAAAATCATGCAGAATTTACAAAGCTAAGTGTATGGTACGTGCCTGCGACGCATGTCTGCTCAAAGGACGGCGTGTAATTCGTTGATTCACAACGTCGCGCTCCCGGTGTACCTTTTCATCTTGAGCGCTTTCATCTACTGTTATTTCATTAGAAGAGTATACATTTGAGAATATTAAAGATTGTATATACGTAGTATAATGCTAATCCATTGCTGCATTCAGACCCGGCCGTTTTATGTGTGGATCGTGTGGACCGATCCACACCCCAAAATCAGGATGGGTGTGGATTTCCACAACTGAAAAAATCCACACCCGACCACGGAGATTTAGCGGAGGCTGTATATAATGGATGACATTGATAAATTATTAAATGAATTTATAAGTAAAATTAATTATAGAGCATCCACGTTTTTGATTGTAAAAAAATAAATAATTAAATGTTAAAAGAAAAAATTTGCGTACTTGAAAATTTTATCAACTACTGGTGGAGAGGGGGAAACGAGGGGGGAGGGATTTTTCATCAGAAATTTCCACAGTATTCCACCTAGAGCCGAGACAAATCTCCGGGCCTGACTGCATTCATACCTTCCGCATTATTTTTCCCCTCGGTCGACATCATTAGACACCAAACGAGAGTATAAAGAACAGCAGCGCGTTTATTATGTGATACAGAGAGAGCGCTCATTATACTTCACGGCAAGGATCCAACGGCGCATATCTATTCCGGCTTACGCTATTTTACGGCGACATCGCGGTTTCGGCATTTAAGGTAGCGAATTGAAAACAGTCAGGATTTCTTGAAATTTAAACTATAGGTACGTATTGTACTAGAAGTCGTTGAAATGCTTTTGCAATTAGAATGAGATTGACCGTTTCAATACTGAGATATAAGCAATTAAAAGTCGTATTTTTTGTATGTGTTGCCTATACAAAGTTCATAAAAATGGTGCGTTTATTTTTGTAGGGCCTAAACTAGCAGTAAGATGTTAATAAAAAACGGGCATACGATGAAGGGACATGAAACGGACATTGTGAAAGAAACTCATAATTTTTTACCGTTTAGTTTGGAAAATAGAGCCTTGAAAAAAATGTAATTTTCGATTTTGATTGACATATGGAGGCGAGTGAAGGAGGCGGCCAGTCGAGATGCGTTAGCCTGCGTCTGTCTGAATTAATCTTTTTTCTGCGTGTGCGTGCGGTCTATGGACACAGCCAAATGTTTTTTCTCACTGGCGGGAGTGAGTACCGCCACCGAGCGCGCAATGAGACTTAACTTTTTGATAGTATTGTCGCGAATGTACTACCTTAATCTTACATCGATTGTTTTCTCTATATAATTTAATACTCATTGGAAATATTGTAAAACGAGGAAGATGATGAGGCAGCACGTCAATTCTCCCCGTTCGCGTTGAATCTCGCAGATTAAAATCCGTAATTATTTTTATTCCATCAATTTCCATCTTTCCTCGCCACCGCCGTGCCGTATATAGCGCCTTCGTTAACGTAGTTTCTCTCTTTGTTTAGCTTTATACGTTGAATTATGTAATTACACAATTCATCCGAGGCATTCAAGTATCAGTGTCGGATGTGAGGGAGGACGGACTGGCCCACAAATTGGGGGCTCCCCTCATGGGAAGAACGATTTTGCTGTAAGGTCTAAAAATTTTGCTAAACACAGATCTGAAAATAATTCTGTTGGACCGTCAAAATAATTTTGTTGGAAATTCAAATTACAAGTTGCCAGAATATCAAAATGTTCTACAACAATGCTCATCATGTTTGAGTTTTTAATAAAATTATTTTAATGGTCCAACAAAATTATTTTTAGATCTGTATCCAGCAAAATTTTTACACGGAAAGAACAATTTTGCTGAATCCAGATCTGAAAATAATTTTTGTTCAATAATCCAAATAATTTTGTACGAAAGTCAAAGTGATTGCTAGAATATCAAAACGTTTTATAGCAATGCTCATCAACTTTAACATTCCAACAAATTATTTTGATAATTCAACAAAAAATTTTTAGATTTGTTTTTAGTAAAATCTTTAGACCTTTCAACAAAATCGTTCTGTCCGTGCATAAACAAAATTTGATTAAAAAATCAAGGGCCTCCACCTATAATCGCCCAGGCCCCCTCCCCTCACTTCTTTAAATCCGGTACTGTTAAGTATATCATCGAACCAGCAATTCTGATAACTATAGCGATGATCTGCGAGACGATGGGTTAAGACTTAAGTCACGAGAAGGAAGCTCGGGATGTTTCGCGGGTTAAAGAGGCAAGAGAAATTATCCAAATGCCGTTTCAGAGCGACAGACGTGAACAAATGAGAGAGAGAAAGGGAGCCGCGCAGATCCCAAGTTCTCCCCGCGGTAAGAATTTTCCGCGGGTGACGTGCATCGGCGGGACGAGAGGAGGGAGGAGGAGAAAAGAGGAGGAGGAGGATCGAAAAAGGTGAGCTTCACGAGAGAAAGGACGAGCGTGGGATCGAACCCTCTGGGGAACAAGAAGACGAATGGAAGCGGGCCGGATAAGAAATCGTGTAAGAAGCGCGACCTTCCCCCCTCCCTCCCCCCCCGACTCTGCCTTCCCTTCATTCTCTCGGTCCATGACACGGGAACTCGGCGACCCCTCGAATCGCGCGCGTTGTCTGTTCCGGGGCGACGACGTCGCGACGTCTACATCGGCGAGGACAGCCGGAATCGAGAGATCGCGGCGGGCTTTGAACGTCGACGGTGTTGTATTTGAAAAAGGGAAAGATCACTCTTTTCCGCCACGCAACCTCGTTTTCGCGAGACTCGTCTGTCTCCCTCTCGTAAACGTTTCGCAAATGAATCAGTATCGACGTAATGAAGATACTTTCGCCAGTTTGTCGTTACATCTCTATTATAAGGGGAAATAATATACAAAATAGATTCTGGTCAGAATATTACGGTATTGCTGCAATATTGCAGTTATAATCTGTGTTTACTGGGAAGTTTAATTGTATGTAAACTATGTTAATTATACTATGTTGTAATATTCATAATTGTCAATTAGTTATATGGTTGTCGCAGATTGAAATTAAGTACTTGCACTGAAAAGAAAATTTATCGAATTAACCCGAAATACGTATGTTAATAATCAAATTGTTTAGCAAAATACACAATGGTTCATAATTTTGATTAATATAATCAGACAAATTCGGCTGCATACATTCTGATTACGGTAATTAGATACCTGTATTTGCTCGCATTCTGATGGAAATAGCCGAACTTTTGATTGTAATAACAATTTCTTATGAATATATCTTATTAATAGTGTATGGTAGCTTTTTAGTCGTAATGTGAGACAACTAAAACTTTAGCAGCGCGTCAATTTTAATTAGTAGATTATAAATAAGAGTTATTAACAAAATCACTTTCGTCTTTGAACTAATGATGGGATTCCGAGTCCGAGCACGCCACACGGATAAACAGATCATCTCTATTACGTAATAAGTGAAGGGGAGGGGGAGGGAAGGTATGCATGTTTAGGCTCGAAATCCCATAACTGCATTTTGAATCCAATTTTGGGGACTCTCGCATTCAAGAAATCATTCTATTAGAACAATGATCGACATCGGCATTGCAATTTTCAGCCAGATTTCGTCTCGATATCCACTGCCTCACTCCTTGCCAATTATCTGGTAGCAACGGCTTCCTGATCGCGCATAAATTCATAACTAAAGTCCGCGACCTTCGTTTCAGTTGGAATATATTTCAAGAATACGATTCCATCATATGTATGCCATTGTCATAGAAAATGTTGCAAGTAACATTGCTTGGAGGCCTATTCTCGAAAAATTTCACATACAAAAATGTATGAAAATACATTACGTATACTATCGATTTCCCTACACGGAGAGAATTTCCTTTTAAAATATACCCTGAAAATTTTGTTAATCGTGAAACATAGTATTTCGACAAATTTTACTATACTGCACTACAATAAATTTATTGTAGTATATATTTAAAAAAATAGTGAAAATTATATCAAATTTGTCAAAATACTATGTTGTCCTACGATTAACATGATTTTTAGGGTAAATTTTAAAATAAAATTCTCCCCGTGTAGTATTTTTGTATGTGAAATTTTTCAAGAATAAGATCCTTGTTGTGCAACATGAAAATCATCGTGAAAATGGAACTGACTGACGGTTTGTGCAATTGTTGTTTAAATTCAAAATTTACCTAATATTTTTTACTCAAAACGCCTAGTTGCATAAATATTTGTTTCGCGAATAATGCTGTTATACAAATTTATTATTTGAAATCTGCAAAGTGTACTATAATGTTCATTACACAAATTTTAAATGTAGCGAATGTAGAAATTACACCTCAGTCAGCCAATCAGGCGCTATATTATTGGCTTAGTGTCTTTACTAATTATGATTTCTATGATTAGTTTTTGTACTAGTTAAATTTAAAAAACTCAATTAATTTAAAAAATGTCGAAAAAGATTGAAAAAATGTCTAAAAATGTCGAATACTCCATGAAATTGTTGTAATCAGAAGGAGCACTCATTTATAATTCTTTCAATAAATGTTGGTTTTGTAAATATAGCACGTTTTACCACTCTTTTATCCAATATTCTGTTTTCTTTTTATATAGTTCTTTTAGAATACATTCTGATAAATATTATAGCGACATAGTATTAATATTTATATTTATTTTAATATTTACATTAATTTATAAACAATAGTAATTTGAAATAGCCTAATTGTAAGTGAATATATCACAAGTAAATTCAAGAGCGCCTTCTACGATCGATGATCTTTGTGCCCAATAATAATTTTATATATGAATTCTAAAGGTGCATTTGGGTAGCAACGCTATCAGCGCTATCGCGTCATTTTATTCTTGTTTTACGTCTAATGAATGATAAAGATAGAATGACGCAATAGCGTTGACTGCGTTGCTATCTGAACGCGCTTTAAATCCATTATTCAGCCATTTTAAACTGCGCGCCGAATTAATGTTGGAGTTGCAACGCAATCATAAGCTAAGTCGAAATAGTGAGATCACAATTAATTAAATTGATTTTCAAGCTTTAACGAGCCAAACACTGATCAAAATATTGGAATTATTGCGAGAGAATTATTATCCCATAAATATACAGGGTGGACCATTTTAATCCATCCAGTCGAATATCTCGAAAATCAAGCCCGGGAGAGAAAAATGTTTCAGACAAAAGTTTTGGGACTTCGAAGAGGACATAAGATGGTTTGACCCAACAATATTGGTTTGACCCGTAGTGGCGTCGTTAAGGTCAGGACAAGGTCACTTTAAATTTTTTGAATGGAACCCTCTATTTTTCGTTACATATTCTTGTAGCTTATTTCGAGAGCTTTCCAAAACATATAGGTAAAAATGTATTTTCGGTAA
>NW_012026919.1:47948-48756 GCF_000956235.1 Wasmannia auropunctata
CAATCTGAATTTAATTTTGATTCTTTTTTCACAAAACCAGATGGATTAAATGATGGCCATTTAATTTTTGTAATCATTTTGTCATCAATATCTGTTATTATCCATTTGGCAAGTCCTACATCATAGAATGTATCTTCTTCTTCATCTGGTTCAAGTCCACCATCATTTAAAAATTTGAACACAATAAACTGCAAAACAATAATACATGCATTAATTAGATAAAGATTAATTGAAATGATAATACTAAAAAACAATTTTTTTATCTTTAAAAAATTTCTCTAGTATGTTAATCAATTATTTATCAATAAATAATAAAAATCAAATAATTATTTTTTCTGATAAAATATAAATTGAAATACATTTTGAAGCAACATGTAATATTACATTACACACACACACACACACACACGCACACGCACACGCACACGTCACACGCACACGCACACGCACACGTCACACGCACACGCACACGCACACGCACACGCACACGCACACGACACACGCACACGACACACACACACACACACACAGACACACACATGTATATACAGGGTGTCTCATAATAGGTGTATCACCGTTCATGGGTAGGTAGAACGGACTAAACTGAATCGAAAAGTCCTCAACCATTTTGCAAAATTCGCAATCGTTAACAAGATATTAATTTTTGAAGATCGGCAAATAAACTTAATATCTCGTTAATAAATGCGAATTTTACAAAATAGTAGAGGACTTTTTTGTTCAGTTTAATCTACTTATCTTGTCACGCACTTGCATTCAGCGGTGGCCGGATGAATACGCGTTTATTCGT
>NW_012026919.1:48776-58075 GCF_000956235.1 Wasmannia auropunctata
CTTTTCGATTCAGTTTAGTCCGTTCAACCTACCTATGAACGGTGATACACCTATTATGAGACACCCTGTATATATATATATATATATATATATAGGTATATATATCGAGATCGTAGTCGTAGATACATCCACTATGCAACAAGGAAATTTATACCTTACTACAATTATGTAGTCACGCGGAAAAAGCGCTGCCTGAATCACTTTTGAACTTAATTTGCATGTAGCTCGTGTTCGGCAAAACGTACTTTTAACAAGAATTAATTCACATGATCTTGGATTTTAATTAGAATTGTCATAAATAGGCTCAATAGATAAATATAACAGGCTTTATTTAATTAATTTTATATAATTTATTATATATATTAATTATTCAACGTGTTAACGTCACAGACTGAAGCACGTGACATTTCTGTTATATCATTTTCCTCTTAAATCTTGAAAAACTTGACGTTTTCTGTAGCTCAGATTTGTTAGTGAAAGCAATTAATATGTCCTCGCGAGGAACATGACATATCGATCAGGCAATTATCCAACTCCGGCGGCACTTCCTTTACGCGAATGAGGTCGGAGGGATGTGACGCGGCGATGACAATAGATTCGACTCATTGTCAGTGGGATATCTTCCATGCGACTGCCTTCAAAAAATGTGGTAAGTCGGAGGAGAATTATGCGGATGCGGAAGGAACAAGTCACTCGGGCGGGAACGAAGACACGGGAGGGAGAACGATGAAAACAGGACGAACGTTATTCAAATAAAATGCCAATCCGTCGTTGAAACTGCAACCGTCCGCGCATCAACAAAAGATATTCCTTTTGACCATGCCGGAATATATGGCCTCTTACTCCTTTTTACCTCATCGCTATGTATATCGCATTGCCGCGCTCTGGCACCATCGTCTCCTATTTGCCTATTTCCTCTTCATCTCCCACGTCTCTTTTATCAGATTCGCCCGTTGCTTTTCTCTCCCGATCTTTTCCCGAATGACGTCAGCTTGGCAGGAGTCGAGAACTGAGAAATCGTCATGTAATTTTTGACAAATTTTCCGTGTCGATGATTTAACGACAATGAATTCACCATTGCGTGAAACTCTGTAGGTATATAAATTTCGAAACAAAAATCAAATAAAATAAATAACACGTCAGAAAAATATTTTGAACATTCTTCATTTAGGATATCCTTTACAGTCAATACCTCGCTCTGCTGTCGTTTTAAATTTTTGTTTTGTCCGCGTTGAGTACTCCTTCTCGTCTCTCCTCCAATCGCTCGATCAAAGTGGAGGCTTGAATTTTTTGAATGTTAATTAAATCTTTGATCTTTTAACTACAATTTCAGTTTCAAAAACAAAAAATAGCTAGAAAGAAAGACAAGTAAGTGAGATGTTATTGATGTTAGTAAGTGGATGATATTGCAATATTGTTTTGAGCCATTCGATAATTTCCAAAAATTCCAGACTGACCAACTAAAGATGATTATTAGAGAAATGCGCAACGGCGAGGCAAAGATTAAAAACGAGAGTATAATGGTGCATTGATTGTAGGAATTCTGTTTTGAATTAAAAAAAAACGTTTAAAATCTTTTTCTGACGTGTTCTTTATGTTAAATAAGTTTTGTCTCAAAACTGTAGACCGCACTGTACATATATAATGTTAAACCAAGTTTTTTTAGTACTGAAAAAGTACTCTGTACTATCGAAGTAAAGAATTTGCATAGGTTCATTAATAATGTAATGTTTATAAAATTGCGATTTATTCTCTTCGTCGAATCGTACTTTTTATTCTCACGGTTCTACACTGTTCATTCGCATGTAAATATTTCACATTTACTTCTTCTTCTAGCGATTTCTCTGCAAAATTTCTAAAGTTCGCCGTCGTCCTTCTTTCTCACGCATTTGTTTCTTGATATAAATTCACTTTGATTTGTCCAAGCTAAATTTGAATGCCTAAAGTTCATGAATATTGAAGTCATTCGTGATTTTACACATTCAACGTAAATCCAGCGGGGATCTTTAAATTATGCAGCAGAAGGATTCTTTTCCTCATCACGAAACGCTTTGCGTTCGAATATTGCGGAGGAAAATCGCAAGCGCAATGCTGTATCGCTGCAGTGACATCAAACAAAGTCTTGTACGGATGATTGTTGTTTTATTTTTTCCGCGAGCGCGATTATTCTCCAATTCATATTCCAAAGATTGCGCCGGGCATTTACATAAATGGTACACGTCAGTGAATATAATCGGTTCGGTACACGTCGATATAAAACTTCCTCGCCAGATTCCTACGAGCCGAGAACGTCGTATTAGAGCGCTTTACGCGCTGCATTCGCGCCACGAAAACCTCATAAACCAACCCGCCTGGTGCTCCTCCTTTTCACGAGAATGTTTCCTGCTCAGATTTTCTAGCGAATTATCACCGCCCTTCCCTTATCACCGCCCTTCCTCTATCTCGCGCGATCGATTGCGCGCGCGGAGAGCTCACGTGCGGACGCACATGTGTCTCAAGTGACCGGCAAGAGAGAGAGAGAGAGAGAGAGAGAGAGAGAGAGAGAGAGAGAGAGAGAGAGAGAGAGAGAGAGTGAGCATTCTCAATTATTTTCCTAATGTTTTGTAGGAAAATAAAAAATTTATCTCCTCTTCCTCTTGACGGGGCGGCGGAGACGTCGAAGGAAATTAGAAGTATTCGCGGTAACTGTGGAATTTTACTGGTTGTCATAAAACAGAGGGAGAGAGATTTCGTACCGCCCTATAAAGCCGTTTACGTCCGTGACCGGCCTGGAAGGATGAATAATAATTCGTGATTCGTAACGTTCATGGACCAGAGAAACTGCAAGTGGCAGTGACGAGTATGAAAGGCTAGTGCCTTCTGGCACGGATGAGAACTTTTAATATGACCTGGGATTGAAGAATGGTGCAACTTCTAAGCTATGCGGATGTAACTTGGCAGAAGTTGTGTCTTTAACATGTATTATATATCGAGAAAATATTTATAATTCAATTGAGTTTTTTGCCTTTAATATATGTAGAATTTACCAAACTAAATATAATAACGAAATATATACACGCTAATACTTTATATATTCTGAACTATAATATATAAAATTGGCATTTTTCTAAGCAGAAGTGACTAAAAAAAGTTGATTTTAACAATTTGCCTCTTTTTGCAATTTAAATGGTTTTTAAGTTTTAATAGCTATACAATTTTCATCTTTTTTAAATTTGTTGATTAACTTTAACGACAAATTTTGCCGTACATGCAAATTTTGAAAATAATAATAAAAATGAAAAATTTTTTTCAATTCTGTAAAATATAAAAAATTTGTATATACAAAAATTATTTAATCACATCTTGCTCTAATATAACCACAGAAATTATTACACACATTTGTGTATAATTTCTGTGATTATATTAGAGCGAGATGTGATTTTTTTAACGATAAGCTGCAACGGAAAGAGTAGCACTTCTATAAATATGTATTAGGAATATTAAATATTCAAAGCGCTAAACGCTCGAAAGTACTTGGCGTTATTGAAATTCTATCTCTCTCGTATCGAGGTCCTCCTTCCTCTATCTCTCCGAAGATAATCTATTAAATACCGATTTGCGGACTAACGCATTAATCGATAAAAACAGCCGTCGTTATCGGGCCGAAACGACCGTTCTATTTTTCCTAAACCATCTTAACCGCGCGCGGGCGGCCGACATCCCCCTTAATCCCAATACACCGCCCCGCCGTCGTTCTCTCCCTCCCGGGGAACGAGATCCGGGGGCGTTGGAGCATACTTCGTTTATCGCCTGTGGAAACGAGATCTTCGCTTCCTTCTCTTCGTTCCCCATCCGGGGACGCTTTCGCCCCGTAACGGCGGGCGAGCGTAGCGAGCGTTAATCTCCTCGCTAATGTCCGCGCGGCTCGTACGGCGGCGGTGGCCGCGCGGAAGGATCTTAATCGCGATTGTTAACTGGAGCGGTGCCGAATTCCCGCCCGACGACGACGACGACGACGACGACGACGACGACGACGAAGACGGGGCAACGACGACAACGACGAGAACGAGGCGATGGCGAGAGAGAACGGTGCAGGGATATTCCGAAGGTATATGGCCCGCGCTTTTCTCCCGGTCTCTTACAAAAACCGCCAACTGAGACTACTTCTCGTCGAAAGTTTTCCGGGAGCGCCCGTGTCCGTCTCTTGCTCGCATTATCCCATTCCTCCATCGCACCGCCGCCGCCGCCGCCGCCGCCGCATGCTTTCCTCTTCATCGTTCTGGCCCGGCTATACCGCCGCGCACATCAGCGAGATGGACGATGGAGACGAAGCTCACGGTGGTAGACGACGAGAGAAACGGTAGTCGCGCGAAGAAGTACGAGCGATGCGGCGGAGAGGAATCGCGCTCGTTCTCCCTATCTCTCTCCCTTTCTCTCTCTCCGAAAACTGCGCGCGGGGCTAAAACCTGCTGGAGGCACGGAAGTAATAGTAACGACTCCGCCACAGTCCGGTAGAGCCGTCTCGTTTAACCTTTATATCCGTGACTTACATCGGCCCTATTTTCTATCTGGAATCCCGCGTAAATTCCGTCCCGGGCCCTCCCCCCCCCTCCCCTCCACCCCTGCAGCTTTATCTCTCTCCCGTCGCTTCCTCGCCTCGTAGCTCTTATTGTCCCGCGCGAGCTCGCGGGACGCGCGCATAACTCGGTCAGATACCGGGGTATCTTGGGTCGCTCGAGATATTTGTGACGATAAACGCGACTGGACACATTTGCATGGAAGTTGAATAGTCCCGCCGCGCGCCGTGCGGGTCGTGGCTCGAACCCGCGACCGTTTCAAAGGGCCGGGGCAGTCATCGCGCCGGAGTTTAATGCACTTTTCTCATAAAAGTTACACACGCCGGTCGGACAGATATAATGCGTTGCGCTTTACATATTACGGGACGCGGTACAGAGAGCGTAATAATTCCGCATGAACGGCGCTTTAGATCGTAAAATCGGATGAAAATAAAAAAACAATCACGGGTTGTTGGAAAAATCTTGATTTTCGATCGACCTTTTCCCCGCTTTATTCACGGTCTACTTGGCCGGGGAAAAATATATCAGTTTCGTCCACGCGCGTATATATATATGTACATTACTTACATTATTGTCGATATTTCTTTTTCCCACGTAAACTTCCATTAGTCAGGGATCTCCGGGCTCCCAAGATAAATGCATTCGTATCTCTGGCACATCTGCGAACCAATCTACGAAGTAGAGACAACCCAGTCGGAATCGACGACAATTCGTCGTCATATTGTTGGATTGGCATCGAATCCTCGTCGATCTGTCACGGTCAGACACGGCCGACGTATCGTTCCCTACGTTTTCATCGTATACGCGCTGTATTCATTCATTTCCCACGTACGCGAAGGGTTATAAAAAAAAAAAAAAAAGATTCAGCAGCACCAACGGCGTCGACACGGCGGTACGAGGCCATTGTGTCACTGGATCGAGAGTTCCTCGAGCGTGGTTCGTCGACATTGTTTCTCTATCCCCGGAACAAAGACCAGGATATTGAAGCATCGAAACACGAGGTAAAGAGAAAGGACATTCCTCCGATGCGCTTCTCGTTGTCTGAATGGCGAATTGAATTCAGATCTGATAACTATCGCTGAAAAGCCGTGGCTTTTTATCTGGGTTCGCTTCAACGTTACCCTTTCCCGCTCTCTCTCTCTCTCTCTCTCTCTCTCTCTCTCTCTCTCATTCTCTCACGGTGAGATGAGATAGGGAGGGATAGATAGGGAACGAGAGAGAAAAGAGGTTTCTATCGCAGAAAAATAGATTTTCCCATGCTGTGGGAGGAGGAGGAGGGGGGAGGGGGGGGCAGAGTACGGAAGAAATGAAAGGGAGTCATTCCGAGAAGTCGCCGACACGCCTGGCAGAGAAAGCTCTTGTCGACTAAGTGCACTTTACAAAATTCAAGTGCGCCGCGTCCTTATACCTTCTTCGCACCGCGGCGAAGCCGTGTCGTCGCCGGGCCACGGCCGGCTTTAACACGGCGCTACGCAGTTGATAAATATTTTTACATCGGCTGACCCTGCCGACGTCGCGGCGAGAGGCCGAAGTGGAGCACACACCTTAGGATGACAAGGCGGCGACGCGGGACAGGCGGCGGCGAGGGTAGCGAGGGCGGGCAGCGAGGGGGAGGATACAGGGCACCGGAGGAGGTTTTCTCGCGCCCGCCTCACGTTTTCCAATGGAGATCCCAGCTGTGTGATAAAGTTCATTTCGCTCGCCCGACCGGCTGGTGACGACAGTATCTTCCTTCTATCCACCTCGCGCGGCAAGATAGCGCAGACATCCAATCTCGTAACAGCACGGTATACGAAGACTGGAACGATTATCGCGGATAGCCCGTGTGAAAATTGCACCGCTGATGATCCAGCGTGGACCGCCGGTGTGCAACCGTTCGTTCAAAGGTTGCGTAACATCGTGATTGCGCTACGATGTTATAATATCGCACCATCGCCTCGCGCTTCAAAAGTGCCGCGACTCAAAGAACGTGATTTTCAAGTTATTACCAAAAATGAGTTAGGCCTGTAACTCTATTATAAATATTACCCTATCAATCGTCAAAAGTGAACTAACTTCATAAAAAAAATTATCAGAACTCAAAAAGTAATTTTTATTTTTAAAAAATTGGCAAAATCGTTATAAAAAAATTTTAATCGTCATAAAAAGATTCTATAAAAAATTGTCAAAATGCGGCAACTCAAAAAAGGTGGTTTTTAAGGGAAACAAAAATGATAAAAATGACATTTAATTAAATGACATTCTTTTTGCCGATATTATATATTTGATTGGTCAGTAATTTTCTGTCAAGTTAAAAAATAGCTTTTTCTAGAAAACTTAATTTTTGGAGTTGTGCGACTTTATAAGCAAGGGTGCAACACGGGGAAACAGTTACGGTTACTACAACAGAATAATAATGTTGTTTTCCGCTCATCTATACTAAATAAGAATCATATACTCTGGAAGTGATTTATGTTTGCCTCAATCTTAGTCAGGATAGCTACTGTTTTATGTATGTACAATCTTGATGATTATCTATCTCTAGGACTTGTTCCTGTCATAGTTATACATGTTACACTTTATTTTATCTTAAGCTAATGGTACTTACAATCCTTATGTGTATAAAAACACTATATTTGAAAACCATATCTTATGGTAGAATTATCCTCCTTAGTACTGATAAGAAGATTTGTAAGAATTTGAAAGTGTATTTGTTGAATATTGATAAAATTCAATTTAGAAAAGTGCATTTCTCAGGCGATTATGATTATAGTTGATCTCCATTTTACCTTCCTGTCACTTACGAGTACATCTCTTGATCTCTAACAGCGAGCTGAGCGAGTCTTCTGAGACAATGGTATATATCTTAATAAGATTGTTCGGTGACTCGTTGCTAAAGTGACTAGCGGCAAAAGAACTTTCTAACATTAATGTAGAAAGAGAAAGTAAAAAGACACAAACAACTACAAAAAGAAAACATCCCAAAATCAAAAATGATAAATTTTTTCCTATTAACATAAATAGATACATACAATGCATATACATATATATATATATATATATATATATATACCTACATATATTAAGAAATATTTTTTATAGTTAATTTACTTAAAAATAAAATCGTACATCCACAATAACAAAAATCGCAACATACACTTGTAACACATTTGTACATAATTTTTATTTTGTTCTTCGCGAACATGAGCAATGGTACATACATATAGTATAATACTGCTGCAATGGAATTGAATTCTTAGTGCTGTATCTTACTTACAACTATATCTTATAAACCTCTTAATTGCACTATTTATTCTGTAAACCACATTTAAGGGACAACAATAATCTTCTAGTTGAGATAACTATACGTATATGAGAGTATTATAATCAAATATTATTTATCCTAAAAATTACAGCTATGAAAACAATATTGATGGGTGTAGCTTAACAGATGTATTTAATATAACTTAAATTCACATACATTCCTTTTCCAAACATAGAAAATATTGTTGTAACCACAGCAATTTTTTCCATAAATATATGTGACTCAGTTTTAAGATTGATAAAAAAAATCAGGAATTGTGTTAAGTATTAGAGGAGTCACGTGCTGATTGTGATTGGTATTTTAGTTAAATATTATTATCCTGGATTCATTATATTAATTAAAGGTCTGATTGTGACGGGAATTGAATAAAGAGTACTTATCATCCCGTTACATAATAACCAACAACTAAATATAATACATAACACGCCAAAGCGTTTAATTGACAAATCTACTTACCTTATTATTCCCGAACTGTTAGGGGAAAGCGATACCTCTAAATATTTCCCCGCAAACGCCGTTCGTCACCTCCGATTTCACGTGCGAATAATCCGCGCGTAATTGGCGATACAAACGCGGGAGAGATTACTTTCGACCCAATTCCCGTAGAGAGCACAGCGGTTAGGCAATATTTCCCGATATTATCTCGCGACGTGCGGTACCGGTGCCATGTGCACGCGCGCGCACGCCAGAAATATAATCACGACGCGCATCCATTATAAAAAAAANAAAAAAAAAAAAACGCTGCGCTGCGCTTTCGAGAGCCACCGCGATCGGGCCGCGGCCGCGAGCGATCGCGCCGCGGCATTGCGTCGCGAGCGCGCAAAGCGCCCCGAGATAAGGGGCGCCGCGGAAACGCGACGAGGCGTGAAAATACCGTCACGGCGGAATCATAAATTCCGCGCGAGGGTATTTCTGAGAACGCGCGGAACACCTGATCCGTCTATACGCCTTACGTATATATATGTATACGAACGCCCGAACACCTTTCGCGCGCGCACATCACGCTCGCCGCGAGCGAAACTTAAACTGCCGGTATTCCCCCTCCCCCTCCCCCGCTCCGGTGCTCTCTCATGGCTTCCTCGTAAAATAGTGCTTGCGAAGCTTTTGCAAGTGCTCGCGGGCCCACCCCTCGCTCCCCCCCCCATTTCCCCCCCCCGTAACGTTGATCGAGACACGTCCTGCCGAATTGAACCTCGTGTAGATAGATACGGAAGCGATCCGCGCCGCGCGCCCAAAACAGCGCGGCGCGATAACTTCGTCCGCGATCTTTTCTCCATCGGACCCGCCGGGCAACGCGGCGACGAGGCAACCCCATCGATCGAAACTCCCGCGCGATCCTGCAGCACCGCAGAGTCATTCTTCTCGAAGGAAAGATAAAATGTGAGAGCCGATGTTTTCGGCTCGTTGATTCGATACCTGCCATTTCGCTTGTAAGACCT
>NW_012026919.1:58095-62992 GCF_000956235.1 Wasmannia auropunctata
CGAAATGCACACATCGATTTTCGCGCACGTTTAACGTTAAATATTTGCCATTTATTTGGACGAGATTTTGAGAGAACGCGCTTCAATTTAAATATACATACAGCTATTTTTAAATAACATTCAAGCGTATATCTACGCGTAATCTTTTTTTTTTTTTTTCGAAACGACCTCGCGCGCTTGAAAATCGATAAATATACACTTGTCGACTGCGAAAAACCAACTGGATGATCACGCCGACCCGGCAACGCTTCGCGACCGGGTAAACCGCCTCGTTCGTGAACTATCGTGCACGTTTTACAAAAATTGAAATCCGAGAGAGTTTAAGGGTGTCGCCGCGCCGCGGCAGTTCGCGCCTCCTCCTCCCCCTCCCCTCCCCCCAACCGTACAATCAACCATTTCTAAAGGAGAAACGTGCGACACTCGGAGCCACGACGATTGTTTCCGGGAGATTCTGTCCTCATTATTTTCCGCGGCGCGGAGAGATCCAAGGTCCTTTGGGTTAGAAATCGCGAGAAAGCAACGAGACAACAAGAGGGAGGATCCATGACGACTCGCAGTCGCACGACGATAAACGCGCGATTCTCGAACAATGAAGAGTGAATTCTCGGCGATACAACAAAAGAGAGATTGCACCTTGGTTGGTTAGATAAATTGAAAGAGAGTTTAGATTAGGGACTTAATGCTCTTGAATCAATGTAAAGATATGGGGAGAGAAATAAAGAAATTTAATTTATACTGAGCGCGCGATGTTCTTTAGATATAAAAGACGCGTATATTTTATTAGAAATCTGTATTAAGGGGTCATGACACCCCTGAGGTTTTAAAATGATACCTTAAGTTTGGGATTTTTTTGTGCAGAGTAAATAGATATATAACTTTATTTAAAATTTGTTTAAAGGACATTATTGTACACGGAAAAAATTGCTATGGATGTTACAACAATATTCTCTATGTTTGGAAAAGAAATGCATGTAAATTTAAGTTATATGGCATACATCTGTTTATGCATGTAAATTTAAGTTATATGGCATACATCTGTACAATGTATGCTTATCAGTACGGTTGTCACAACCGTAGTGCTGTGGATAAACAACATTTGGTTAGAATATCTTCGTACATGTGGTTGCCACAATCGAAGCATTATTGTTATCTCACTAATGTGGTCTGCACAGCAAATAGATATGATTGAGAGATATATATAATATAGTTGCACGTTACATTGAGGCTGAGAGTTCAATTAACTATATACCTAAGTCACTTTCAAAGTATTTTAGTTTCTATAACTCTTTTAAATTGATGAGCGAAAATTATTATAATTATTATGTTATGGCAACAGTAATTTTTTTCCGTGTATAATATATGTAAGAAACCAAAAAAATTTTTTTACTTTTCTTATGTCCAGAATGGCGGCGCACTGGCCTACACTTGCGGAATCCCTTTTTTTCTATCGATGTACAGGATTTCACGGTTTGACCTTGAACAAAACACAAAGAATTTTCATTATCATACATATTAAAAAATAGAGAGGTATACATACACGAAAAGAACAATTTTGCTGGATCCAGATCTGAAAATAATTTTTGTTTAATAATCAAAATAATTTTGTTGGAAAGTCAAAATAATTGCTAGAATATTAAAACGTTTTATAGCAATGCTTATTATTTTTTCAACAAAATTTTTTAATGATTCAACAAGAATTAATTTTCAGATCTGTATTCAGCGAAATTTTTAGACCTTTCAACAAAATCGTTCTTTCTGTGTAGGGATTTTTCAAAATATTGATTTTCCTCAAAATGGCAGCTATTTTATGAAAAACTTGTATTGACAAAAATGCGAACTTTTCGTAGAAATAACTGCCATTTCGAAAAAAATTAATATTTTAAAAAATTCGTACGTACTTCTATAGTCTTTAATATGTCAATAGTGAAAATTCTTTGTGTTTTGTTCAAGGTCAAACCGTGTACCTGAAATCTTATACATTGATTTGAAAAAACAGAAAAAAGGGTTTCTGCAAGTGTAGGCCAGTGCGCCGCCATTTTGTACATAAAAAAATAAAAAATATTTTTTTTAGTTTCTCATTTATGTACAACAAAATGTCCTCTAAACAGCTTAAATAAAGTTTATCTATTTACCCACAAAAAATTCCAAACTTAGGTATCATTTTGAGGCCTCAGATCATGACCAGTCATGATCCTTTAAATCTCTAATTTACATAAATTAAATTGCATTGCCCGGCTGTCAGTTGCCACAATTTCTTAACATTCCATACGTTTTATAAGTCAAAAGCTATCGTTGTTCCGACGGTGAAGCACAACTACCGTACGTCTTACTTCGTATCTGCAGTTGAGAGGAGTGGCAATATTTTTGTGACAGAGTCGGTATAAGTCAGATGATATAACGCAGGAGGATAAATAGGACGAATCGGAGGATGTGGGTACGTATTACGAACGTTTCAGGGAGGATCGTGTAGCTGCAGGTACGAGATTTTCGGAAGCACGTGTATGACATAAATTGGAGTTAATACGAAAGAAAATGAGATTAAAATAAGAAACGAGATGGCGTTACAAAAAGCGGAAGGGGAGGGAGAGCGGAGGCTGGGAAAGGTAACTGCCCGGTGGGAAAGCCGCGCGGGAGAAGGGTGCAAAAATGACCTCCCTCTCCCGCGCGTTTCCCTCTCACTTATTTATGGTAAGAGCGAGCGCCCCCCATAATTTTCGCGGTAATTATTATTAAGTGCCCTCCTACCCTCTTGCCCTCCTAAGTGATTGTAATTCATATACGCGACCCCGCATTTAGCGCGAAATAAAGCTGAATTAGGATGAAATGCATATTAATCGCTCCGTGTATATACGGTAAAGAGGAGCGCTAAATCTCGCCCATGATTCACAGACGTCTTCTCAGTGGGTCAGTTATTTATCAAACTTTCGAGCCCTTCGCAATTTCACGTTGCAACAGCGACGAGTTTAGAGATATCCGAAGAGCAATAAAAAAAAAGATTTGATTCTGTCCACCGCACTTGTACTTTTTATCGAATCTCTAGCCCACCCCTCTCTCTCTCTCTCACTCTCTCTTCCTCTCTTTCGCAAAATCCCCAATCGGATTCAGCGCGTCGCGAATCGACCGTCGTAAATCCGGTTGTGTCATGTCGGACTGAGAAACGTGCCGGGCGCGAATTGCTCGCATATATATACGGTGGCGCAGCTGCGTTCCTCCTCGCGGGCGATACCATAAAATCTTGACACGTACTCTCATAATTATTTCCTCGTTACTCCCTTTACGCCGAGGGGATAGAGGGGAGGAGGGGAGCCCTCGCAGTTTGCCCCGCGGGCAGCGTAAGTCAGTTAACGTCTACATTGGCGCCGGCTAACTGGCGAACGTACCCTCATTGTACGTATAAGCCGCACGTATCTACCTGCAACGGGCGCCAACGCCCCTCGACGGACCATCCCGGACTTTCTCACCCCCGTTTAACCCACCCTCTCCCTTCCCCGCCCACATCTCGTCTCGTCGTCTTAACTTTCGTTCCGTTTTAACCACCTCGGCTCAACCCGCTGCGAGAGCGCGACGGGGAGCGCCAGCACGCCTCGGGCTTGGAACGCCACGAGCCCACCACGGCGCGGGCGGAGAGAGTGCAACGCTTTATGAAGCATTTGCAGACGTGCCCGGCGTGCAAGCAACCGGGACTAACCACTAATTGTAGACGCCAAAAGAGTTATTACGAAGAAACCCCCGGCGAGAGAGTCAACTCCTTGACTGTGCGGTATTCAGAGCGGGTAGCTGCGCGCCATCCTTTACCCTTTCCCCGTTGCGATTTTCCCGTCTGATATAGGTTCTCGGTACACGGTAGCTTGTGGCGGCGAGACTCACTTATATGGCGAGGGTCTCTGTATTAGGTGAAAACTGCACGACGAAAATTTCTAGATCTTGTATTGAATAAATTATGCGATAAGGAAAAGTAATTGCTGATATTTTAAAGCGAATTCTTTAAGAGATCCCAAATATGAGATAGCTGACGAACCGCTCAGAAGCGAGATATCAAAGGACATATCACATAACAGTAATCATGAAGCCCAAAGTATAATTATGAACGCATTATTATAGGAAAAGCCGTTTGTTATAAGTACGTTCTTTGCTTATGATGTTTAATACCAATTTTTTATAGTGTATTCTAGATATATATAACTTGTGATGTATACACAGGGTACATACATCCTGCACTGAATGCCAAAATTGTTACAACGACTTCAGCATATGAAAACAAGTTAAAAATATCTAATAAATATATATCCGATATATTAAATTCCGAAGATACGAGTATTGAAATAAGAAAACATAAAACGAAGTAAATACACTGCTCAAAAAAATTATGGCATAGAAAAATTTTGAGCAAAAATTGGTCAACTTTGGTTAACTCCGCGAAAAATTATCGTAAAATAATGAACTTTTTTTCAAATGAAAGCTTAAAATCTCTACTTTAAAATACTGTGAGTCGATTTTAAATTTAATGCACCCCTGTTGCTGTAAACTCTTAAATCTGAGAGCAGGTTTGCCACACTGAAAATTGCAAAGTTTGAACGAGTGCACGGATTTGCTAAAATTTTTCCCGGGGATGCGGTTTCCAGCGTCATAAAGTTGGAATATTTCTCTTTAATTTGAAAAAAAAAACAAGTTGCTACGATTTTTTTTCACAAAGTTACAGCATTTTGAAGTAACTTTTGTATTTTTCTCATGATTAACATTACCCGATGTGCACTATAGGTAGGTTGACGATCGGATTTTGGCGATTTTGCACACCGTGTGTGTATATGTGTATGTTTTACACACGCCCGCACTCACACAATGTGCAAAATCCGATTGCCAACCTCCCTATAGTGCACATCGGATAATGCAGAACATA
>NW_012026919.1:63142-64060 GCF_000956235.1 Wasmannia auropunctata
AGTAGAGATTTCAAGCTTTCATTTGAAAAAAAGTTCATCATTTTACAATGATTTTTCGCGGAGTTACCGTTAACCAAAGTTGACCCATTTTTGCACAAAATTTTTCTATGCCATAATTTTTTTGAGCAGTGTATGTTAACGTTCTTTATTCTACTTTTCAAAATGCTTTACAAAAGTTGCTCAAAATTTCTCTATCGACTTCGACATACTTTCTAGCACAAATTAATAAATTATTTCAGACTTTAAAAAAAATTTTTTATGACGAGAAATCTCTCACTGGATTTTTTTTCGAAGACGAATGAAAGATCTAGTCTATCAGAATATTTAGAATTCAGAACAACTATGGCAACTGATATTTAATGATATGATTATCTCTAGGAATTGTTCCTGTAACCATAATTAGAGAAGACCGGGGACAAAAGTAACATTTTGAATTTAAAGTCTTACAACAGTTAAATTATAATATTTACATTTAAAAAATCTATATCTTTAGATGTAGAATTTATTTAAGTACAAAATTTTTTTGTGTTCACTCTTGTAATGTAACTATAGGAAAAAAATTATTACTGTTTAAACACTATATGAGAAATACTGTTACAACTGTTCCCAGTCCCAGGAACGATTGTAACAGTAGAGGGGGACAATTACATTATATTATTTATAGGTAAACACTTAGCTATTTATTAAGTTTTATACAATACATGTCAATGTTACATGGATATATATGATATATATTTAATAAAATTAACTATAATAAAATAAAAATGACAAAATTTATATAAAACTAGAAAAAAGCTCTTTTTCTTTCTAATAAGTTCAAATAACATTGTGAAAAAAACACACTTAAATAAAACCAAGCAAATCCGGAGACAATTATAACGCTACAACCGTCTCCAGACATCGATGTTACAATTGTCC
>NW_012026919.1:64080-70974 GCF_000956235.1 Wasmannia auropunctata
CCTTTTTAGATAATACGTTATAACTTCACCATTAAAAAACAAAAATATTTTAGATTTTGTGCATGTAATAAAACTTACATGATGAATGAAGAAAGTATTTTTTGCTCCTGCACACGTGCACGTTTCGTGTGCAGGAGGGCCGATAAGGAACAAACCAATGTCGATCTATCTAATAATTTTTGCCTCACCACCACATACATATACCTATATTATAGTTTTAAAAATACTCACGATGTTACAACTGGACCTTGTTACTTTTGCTCCCCTATACTTGTTATTTTATCTTAAGCTGATGGAACTTACAATTCTTATATGTATGAAAACCATATATTACGGTAGAATTATCTCCTTAGTATTGATAAGACATTTGTAAAAATTTGAAAGTGTATTTGTTGGCTAAAGATAAAATTCAATTTAGGAAAGTGCATTTCTCAGGTGATTATGATTATAGTTGATCTCGACATTACCTTCCTGTCACTTATTTCTCTAACAGCGAGCTTTCTGAGACAATGGCATATATATCTTACAAGACTGTTCGGTGACGCCTTGCTAAAGTGACTAGAGGCAAAAGAAATTTTTAGCACTGATGTAGAAAGAGAAAGTGAAAAGGAAACAAAAAAATATCAACAAATAAATGATAAACTTTTTCTTATTAATATATATAGATACATGCATATACATGTATAAGTATACATTAAAAGAAAAATTTTTTTATAGTTAATTTACTTAAAAACAAAATTGTACATCCATAATAACAAGAATCGCAACATAACACATCGCACTTGTAACACTTTTTATTTTGTACACACTTGTACACACTTTTTATTTTGTTCTTCGCGAGTATGGACAATGGTACAGGAAAACTGCTGCAATGGAATTGAATTCTTAGTGCTGTACCGTGCAACTATATCTTATAGATCTCTCAATCACATTATTTGTTTTGTAAACATTAAAGAGACAACAATAATCTTTTGGTTGCAAAAGGAGGCATCCATATATGAGGATATTCTAATCAAATATTATTTATCCTAAAAATTACAGCTATGAAAACAATACTGATGGGTGTAGCTTAACAGATGTATTCAATGTAATATCAATATAACTTAAATTCACATACATTTCTTTTCTGCAAACATACAGAATATTGTTGTAACAACCATTGTAATTTTTTCTGTGTATGCAATGTATATATATATATAGGTATACATCATTATCGTAGATAGAAAACTAAAACTGTGAACATAAAAACTAAAGCACATCTAAAAATCTGAATAATCAATAAAATAATCTTTGTATTGTGAACATGTACCAACATAAATTACTATTTTCTGAATCTTCTTTTAAAGTGATTATTAATCGTTGTTTCAATAACAGTAATAAATTGTTATTTTAATTTGGAAAAAATTGGCGAGAATACGTATTAATTATGGAGCACTTGTTCTATTTCCTAGATTTCTATTGTATTTTTTGGGGAGAAACAATAATTTTATCGAAGTTTAGTTCCATAATATAGATGAATGTAGAAGAAATTCCCGCGAAACTGCAGTCTTACAATTTTTATACATGTTTATATATATGTACGTTCTAATCACATTTAAAATAATAATATTGAATATAAGTAATGATTTGAATATAAGTAATGATTTGATGATTGAATATAAGTAATTATTTTAAATAATATACCATAAATTTGACAAGAAATATCAATAAAAATGGCACATCTGATAATGCGTTAAAGTTTGTTTTAATGTTACAGTAGAATTAATGAAAAAGAATTGTATGATGCTGTTTAGAAATTGAAATAAATTTGAATTTTTGACGAAAAGAAAAATTTTCAATGTTTTAAATCGCAAGTTGTAGCTTTTGCGAGAAATAGATAAACGTTTTCCTTGAAATCTTCCTTTTTACTGTCGCAAGTGTTTTGAAGATTATATGAACCGATCATTTGAAAAAATTTAAAGACAGAAAGGTAGACATTTTTAATAGTTATAATTACTCTTATTTTGTAATTGGACAATCTATAATAAATGTACAAATGTACATTTTATTTTAGTTATAAAAATGTTTTTTTATTTTAGTTATAAAATAGGTCCATTTTTCTTAAAGACAGAATTATACGACTATGTATAACGCGAACATTTAATATATATTATTGTCATTTTTATATTACAATTCAAAAGATAGCTCTACGATTTTTTTTACGAACTGAACAAATAGCGTAGTCCTCTAATTTTATTTTTCTATAAATGGAATAAAAAGTTCTGTGTAGAAATATGTACCACTACTGTGTGTACGCGTGTATACCGCCATCACGAAACTTTTATCATAAATCTCTTCACCAGACAGAAAAAAACTACAAATAATCGTCGGTGCACTATTCCAGTGAATCAACTTTTTTTTCTAAATTTCTTTCACAAATATATTGACTATGTAACAAGAGTAATGTAACGCTTTATGAAAGATTTACAGAAATAAAAGAATATTAGGAATTTAATTGCAGACCATATCGCGCACAAAACCATAAATTCTCTCTTATTTATTTGATAAAAATTTTTATTATTCTCTATTTTTTACAGAATATAGGAGTAAACTTATCTCAACTATAAATTAAAATAGTTTTTATTTAGTTTTATATTAAATTTAAATAAGATATTTAATATAAAATTATTAATGTCTTTCAAAATTTGTTTCTTATCAAAATCACGTATCGTAACTTTTATGCTTTACAGTGTATTCAATTTTTACAAACCATAATCTTATCAATAATAAAGACTATTAGCTGCAAGACTAGCTTCTTTCACGCGCATTATTTTTTAATTATATAAGCTTTGATTGATAGTTTAGCCTTACAAATTAATAATTTCAAATTAATAATTACAAATTAATAATTTGTCTTTTATTAAAAATTAAATAAAAGACAAATTATTAATTTGTGATTATTAATTTGAAATTATTAATTTGTAAGGCTAAACTATCAATCAAAGCTTATATAATTAAAAAATAATACGCGTGAAAGAAGCTAGTCTTTCAGCTTAGCTTGTCATTAAACTCTTCATAGAAATGGAGATCTCCATTATACCTGAGCAATCAGGCCATCAGGGCATCAGCGTAACCTGGGTGGCGTAAAAAACCTAGTAAAACGCGAAATGCGTTGTGAATGCTTCAATTAACTTATCAAAGTATCTCGGTAACAGCATGCTCGTAAAAGCCTGCGGTCGCGCGGCTCGAATTGCTCCTTCCTCCATTTTACAACCTTCCACCGTCATCCAACCCCCGACCCTTTGTCAGGGAGGTGCGGGGGGGAGGGAGAGAAGAGAGGGCGTATTCCGCTCGCCCTGTCAAGGGGTGTAACGCCGCGCGCTGATTCTCTCTCGCAACGAGGCACAAACGATCGGCGCCGCGCGGAACGGAAGCGCGTAATCGTGACAGAACAGTAGAAGCCACCGGAACCGCGTCGACCGCGTCGCGTCGCGTCGCGTCGGCTGCGCAACGAGCGAAATTCGCTCGCGTTTACAAAGCGCGGCCCGTTTGTCCCGGCGGCGCGGCTCTCCGGGCATGCATGAGCGACCGAGGCCGTCCGGAGCGGATAGACGACGAATGTCCCGGCCGACGCGCGGCGGTCCTGTTCGCGCTCGCGTCGCTATCCGGCCACGACCATCGAACCGCGGCGGCCGATCCGAAACGACGCGTCCCTGTATAACACGCAAACGGAATCGCAAAACGGCGTATGGAACACGTGCGCGCGACCCGCGCTTGCGGAGATACGCGACGCGGAGGAGATGGGCGAGCTTAATGGGATATACCCTCTCTACGCGCGTTACGTATAGCCGCTCCGCATCTTTATCGGCGTTATGCGGGACGATTTTTAATCCCATGATATTCGACGGAAACGTGATCGGCGAGATATGCGATACTTTTTTCATGTTTCTTATATTAATGTATGATATGTATATTAATATCGTAATGCAGCTTACAGATGAGATTTCCAATGTGGTTTCGGAAAACGTCATAATTCATTTTATATATAAGAGGAGGATTTTATTACTCCATTTATATGTGCATATAGAGTGTATCCCATTTTAATTTTGCCGTTGAAATAACTAAAAATGAATGGGTTTTATGGAAAAATAATTAGAGATAGAACTTTTAGGATTTTGAAAGGACAATCCGCTGGGTTGCAGAATAAACAGTCGGTCCGGGGCCCAGTCAGGTCCTGCAAGTTGATTTTTTTAAACTCTCATTTCTTTTTTATTGCAGATTCAAGTTCTACGTCACAAAATAAGATAAATTTAGGTTGATTAGAGTTTCGGTCTGCAAGGACCTCTGTGCTGAGTTCAGTTAGTGCTCAGGTCGATTTTAGTTATTTCGATGGCAAAATTAAAATGAGATACCCTGTACCTACATGTAGAAAAAAAAAAGAGAAAAAGGGAAAAATAGAATTTAATGCAAGTAACGTAATAGCGTACTTAATATATAATATATGTATATTATTTAAAACGTAATCGATATATCTTTATCAAGTTTTCGAGTTCTGGAGAAGAGCTGGGGTGAATAAAGGAATTCTGGCGATAAAAGAACTTTTAAAACTTTGCCGGTTTTAGGGTGGAGCTATTCAGCCGCTCACAATATCTCGAAATGCGATCCACGTAATCTCCCCTGGTAGCACGAATACTATCGAGATATCTCAGATACGGCATAATAGCTACTTAAAGTCACGGAAGTGACTTGTGTCGGCGGCGCAGACGACGTGCAGCATAAATGGATATTCACAAGTGAAGTGATACAATTACGCGATCCGGTTTAATCTGTGTGTGCGTGCGTGTGGTAAACTGCGTAGCTACCGAGGGCATTATTTGTTGGACGTATCGCAATCCCGTCGCGAATGCGAAGGAAAGAGAAATAATGGGAGACTCCGATCACGTGCGGGAGTGAAAAGGGAGAGCTTTGTATTATGCATCATTGCTTCCAGGTATTGTGCCTGATCCACAGCCAGGTAATCATGTGATCCCATCTTCTGATGAGTTTGCCTATACACATACGGGCGCGCGTATATATGCGCTTAACAATAAATCACGCGACACATTTGTGCGGCATATATAGAGAGAAGCGCGGCTGCTCGCGCGGCCATGTGCGTATATTACCTATATATAGAGCGCGAGCATTAAAAGTATTTTGCATAAATGTGTCATGACGCATTTGTACGCGTTTTAATTTATTACGCTAATGGGGGGGTACACGTGACACCATTGTATTTTGCAACAAAAAAAAGAACGTTTGACGATAGCCAGTGCTGAAAACGCGTAAAATGAAATGATCGAGTTTTTCAATTCTCTCCTCGAAATGCAGCCTCGGTCTACGAAACGCCGCGGACTCTCGTCAATCTGCAGTAAAATATTTTTAGACGTGATATTTTCCCTCCGTATTTTCCCAGTAAATATCCCACACTCGAGAGCCGCGACTCGTCCGTCTCTCCCCTCGACGAGCGGAACCGCATCCGTTAAAGGCGCTCCCGTCCCGCGCTCGCAATTCGCGGGAAACTCACGCGGCTGGATGGGGCGCGCCGCGCTTGCACGGCCGGAAACTTGGCTTTGCGAACGACGACGCGGGAGTACGGCGGAGTCGTAGGCGCTCCGGGAAATTTCGAACAGCGGTCGCAGTCCGCCAACGATAAGCCGCCCTTCGGGCGTAGACGACGACCCGTTTAAAGCAAGGGAACTTAGCAGACGAGGAACCGGCGGCGGCGCACTATCTACCACACGATCCGACGTAATATTACGCCGGGTGCTTTTGGCTGCTTATTATTCGACATTACGCTCTATATACGCGAGGCGAAGAGGTAAGATACAGAAGCTAGGCGGAATGAGGAGGGAGAGAGGGGCGGGGGACATCGTCGCGCGGTTTCGCCCTCGTCTCGTGAAACCGAGCCCGAAACTGCGTGGCGTTCTGCACCCTCTCGGAATGCGAGGCGGAAGGATTAAACCGAGCTTCCAAAAATGTACGAGAAAAAAAATTTTATTATAAGACACGCACACACAAAAATGACTTTGTTAGTAATAGTAGCTAAATTTCAATAGCCGAATCAACCTATATATGTATAAAAGTTACCGCCTTAATTTCATTGCTAAGTTCTGGCTATTACAGATAAAAAACATTCACTGTGACAAAAAAATGTATTAACTGAAATTAAAAGCATATATTAGTACAGGCAGCTAAAAAGATGGCATGCGTACCTATAAATGTCTTATCACGCACGCATTTAGCACACAGAGCTATAAGTTTATAGTTATAAGCGCGAAAATTTTTGTATTTTATGATTGTTTTTGCAATGTGGCACTGCCATATGCACATCTACAGCGTATTTAGCACTTATATTTTGCAGTATATAAGCTATATACTGCAAATATTATTATTCTATTGCGAAGATAAATAGGATAGTAGATTCGGCTAAATATCATTTGATTTTAGCAGCAAATATTTTTAGCTGTAGCATTTACATTGTAATAGCTAATAAATTGAACTTTGGCAACAACGACATTAGCTGTCCTTATTTCAACGACACATCTTAATTATACTTCAGCTACATTGGCTAATTCTTCTTCCAGGGAATGGAAAGTTATTTTTTAAAAGTAACTATGTTATCGTTACTCGTTACCGTTAAAAAAATAACTTGTTACCGTTACTAGTTACTGATTTTTAAAAATAACTCATTATCGTTACCTTAAAAAGTTTCGATTCGTTAACGATTAACGTTTAACGATTCGTTACTTTTCCGTTACTTTTTTAATGCTGAAACAAGATCAATCTAAATAATTTAAGATGCAATTTTTTGTTTTAATATTAATAAAAGCAATACAACAATGGCACTAGACCGATGTATAAAAATACAACTAGGAA
>NW_012026919.1:71078-75638 GCF_000956235.1 Wasmannia auropunctata
AAATAAATTTATATATACATATCCAATTTTACAAACTACGCGCTAATTAAATTTTCGATCTTGAAACGTAATTCAGCTGATATTTTTCACAATAAATTTTTTTAAGTATTTTAAATATTTTCAAGATGCATATATATAACATAAAAATATCTTATTAAAGTACTTGTCAATTTAATTTGTAATATTAATTGACTTATGGTATTCTTAAGATGTCTGCATAAACCAATCACAGAGTCATATTTTAAGATATTATTTAAAACAGTCTTAAAATAAGAGTAAACTATGTGAATACTAGCTACAAACTGGAGATTGAATAAACATACAAAAATTTTGTCATAAATGCAAAAGGTTCAAAATACATAAAAGTAACTGTACAATTCGTTACCGTTACCGAAAAAATGTAACTATATTACCGTTACAGTTATCAAAAAGATAAAATAACGTCGTTACCAATCTGTTACCAAAAAAAAAAGTAACTGTAACGGTAACGGCGTTTCAAGAAACGAATTACTTCCAATCCCAGGCTTTTTCTGCGTGCGAGATTCCTATTATTCTATGTCTCTCTGTGTGTTCGGATGCCGCAAATCTACGGAGAAGTAGCGGATTGAAGAAGCAGGAATTTGCGATATAAAAATTGACGGGCGAGAGGAGAGGGCCGGGTGACAGAGGAGTGTCTCGTAGCAAGACAGTTTCCTGAAATTTTCCTCCTGGTTTTGTTATCAGAGATATACACTCCGCGCCGAACTCCGGCTGCTTTGTTGCAGCTAGCCGGGCGGACGGAGAGGGGGTGGCGCGCTGCTCGAAAGTACTCTGTCGCAGGACTCTTAAGACTCCCACTCGGTAATCTAGTCGGGCGACGAAAAGTATCTCACACGATACGCGCGGCGGGACAAGTGGCAACATGATAAAGGACACGCGAGACGACGAAGCGTGAAGTCGACGATATCTGAGGTACAACGGCGACGTTGTCATTGAACTCGAGAGCGAAGTTGTTATTATCGTTTCTTTTCGGAGGGGGACGCGCACGCGCGGCGGATGACGACGATAACGTCGTCGAAAATGCTTGTTTAACTTTACGACAACGACGACAACGACGACAACGACGACAACGACGACAACGACGACAACGATGATAACGACGACGATGACGACGACGGAGACTAATGTTTTAATATCTTATACGTGTCGTCCCGCTCGTACTTTTACAACGGCGTGCGCGTGTGAAATTTTACGCGTGCGTGTTGTAGAACGATGCGTGAAAGCGTGACGGTCTCCAGCCCAGAAATGACAGTTCCGCGCGTCATCGCCGCGGCGCGGGTGTTACTGCGACGGCAGTATTTGATACACGCATGAAAAAGGATTAGCCAATGAAGCTAAAATGTAGCTATGGCAGCTACGATGTGTCGTTAAAATAGGGACAGCTAGTGTCGTTGCTGTCGAAGTTCAATTTATTAGTTATTAAAATGAAGGTGCTACAGCAAAAAATAGTTGCTGCTAAAATCAAATGAAATTTAACCGAATCTACTGTGCTATTTTTTCTTCGCAATAGAATAATAATATTTGCAATATATAGCTTGTATACTGCAAAATATAAATGCTAAATGCGCTGTAGATGTGCATATGGCAGTGTCAATGCAGAAACAATTACAAATCAAATTTTCGCGCGTATAGCTATAAACTTAGCTCTGTGTGCTAAATGCGTGCGTGATAAGACATTTAGATACGCATGCTATCTTTCTAGCTGCCTGTACTAATATATGCTTTTAATTTCAGTTAATAAATTTTTTTGTTACAGTGAATATTTTTTATCTGTAATAGCCAGAACTTAGCAATGACATTAAGGCGGTAGCTCTTATATATAGCTAAGGTTGATTCAGCTATTGAAATTTATAGCTACTATTACCAAGTCATTTTTTCGCGTGTAGATGACCGGTACATTAGCAGCAAAATTTTTCATGATGCTCTCGAGACTGATACGCACCTCCATCGTAAACATTACCGAAACGACCACCGGTGCCAGGTCGGGGTCCGGATGTTTACACCGTTACGGGGGGAGGGGGGAAGGCAATAATCCACGCCCGTTTATTATCTCATCTGAGCAAGTTTCTTTTATTTCGCGCGAGATACCGTCGTCGCGGATACCGCGTGCCGGATAGAAAAAAAGAAAACAAAAGTATAAAAACAAGCCTTTGCACACACAAATACCGTGACATTAAGAAGTAACGACGCTGTTACTTCCGGAGCAGCGCCATAATCTCCGTCTCTACTTGCAAAAAAAAACTTTATATGTATAATAGCATGTTTCATCGGTAAAAAAAAACAGGCAGTGAACAGGCGAAACGTAAGAATGCATAATTTTTATTGGACGTCCGCTATCTAATTAAAACCAACCGACATTAACCATCAACTGGATATATTAGCTCGCTCTTTCAGTGTTATTTCAGTCGGTCTACACGAGACACGTTAGACCGTAATACCGTGTGCTGCAGGAACGTAGGAATAATAAAGATTTTTAATTTAGATTAGAAAATTATTGTTTTTTCTTTACGTTAATGGAATCAATTCCCTTAATCTATATGTCGAACATATAGATCGGCACGTTCTTTCGCCGTGATGTTCCATTCGACGACACACGATGTTACATCAATATTCAACGGGGGTGGCTTGCCTATACCGCGCGACGAGACACGATCGTGGCAGGAAGGGAAGGAGGGAGGAAGAGAGAGAGAGAGAGAGAGAGAGAGAGAGAAAGAGAGAGAGAGAGAGAGAGAAGGGGTGAGATCGGTGAAATTTCATCGGTCTGATTTCAGCGGACGATGAAATACGTTCATGAAGTACCTTGCGAAAATATTGTGCGAGTTAATATTCGCTTTGTAGCCTCGGACGCACTGCGATTTCGAATACGGACCGGCCGCGCCGCCGCAAACGGGGCTAAACAATTGCTGCTCTTTCCTCGCACGTTCGCAACGTTTACAATGGCTCGCAATTATCAACAACAGGTCTGGCGATACCGCGGGGAGGTTCGATGATTACGCGGGACGGGCCCGGCAATAGAATCTCCATATGTCAACTTTGTGTTGTCGGAATCATTCTGAGATGAAAAGTTTAAATGAACGCAGATCCAATTTGCAATGTCAAGCTGCATGCGTTTGACACTGAATACCAATAAATAATCTGTAAATTACAATTGCAACAGCGTACTGTTGTCTTGTAAAAAAAAGAGTCAGAATCTGTATAAATATAAATTATTTTTATATATATTTTTTAAGCGTATTTTAATAATCGGTTTTTATTACTTAATTTCAAAATTTCTTTGTCAGATATAATTTTTTGCTATATCGAATACACGCTTTTATTTCATTTGCTTGAAATATTCTGAGAATATACGAATAAGCAACCTGTAAATTACGCTTGTATCGATTACTGTTGTCTTATAAAGAAGTTAATATAACTAAATTATTTTTATGGGTATATTTTTTTAAATGTCATTTTAAAATTGTTCTTTATAATTTAATTTCAGAATAATCTTACAGAGATAACTTTGCATATTGAATCTACACTTTTCTTCCGTCCCGTGTTTGAAACATGGGTTCTGAGAACCATAAGAAGCTTGAAAACGTGTAGTTGAATTACAAATGTTCGTCACTCTTTGACAACAACTTGGAATAATCAATTACGTTTAAAAAATTCCTAAGTAACGGTACTAAGTAAGTAATTCTTGCGCCAATTTTACCACTAAGATTCATCTTCTCGCGGTACCGCATCTCGGATATAATTGTGGCACAATCTTTCCGCTTTTCTCATATATGTACCTTCACGGTTAACGGCAAGCATTCGAGCGGCCGTCTTCCGCAGCCTGATCCTTATTTTTCCTGCGCATTTTCTTCCATTACTTCAGCTTTCCCATCAGGAATCGACGTTACACAGAGGTGAGAGGAAAAATGGTGGATGGGAAAAGGGGGGAGAGGAAAGAGAAAAAGGCGTGAACGTACGCGAACGCCTGTCTGGCCCGAACAATGCCAGTACGCGTCGCTCGTTCGTGTGAAAACGCTCGTGTGAACACGCGGACACGAAGGACACGGGGCGAACGTACATACGAACGAGCGTGGAAAACGATCGGTCGGATGGCCCGGGCACGCTATCTGCGTCCGTTCCTCCATCGTTCCGTCAACGATCGTTTTTAATGCACACACACGCTCTCTTTCTCTCTCTTTCTCTCTCTCTCTCTCTCGCCATATGCACTCTCATCGCGCCATCATTCTGCGGTCGTCGCCGTGCCGCTGTCGCCGTCGCCGCCATCGACGCGCCCATCTTTTCCACCGCGCCGCGCCGTTTCGCTCCTAGCGAAAATTGTCACGCCGCGCTCGAATTTATAGATACGTTTAATATACGTTCACGTTCATTGTTATTCATCGCCCGACGTAAATAACAACTGTGGGCCGAACCGGCCATATCCGGTTAAACAAAGCGAAAAGCGGGGCGGGGGGGGGGGGAAGTACGGCGAAGTGCCACTGCGTGCATGGAGATGATCCCGCGCATTCACTCTCCGTCTCTCTCTCT
>NW_012026919.1:75658-85769 GCF_000956235.1 Wasmannia auropunctata
TCTCTCTCTCTCTCTCTCTCTCTCTCTCTCTCTCTCTCTCTCTCTCTCTCTCTCTCGCTTCCACTTTCTCCCTCTTTAGGTCTTCTCCTCTCTCTCTTTCTCCGTCTTTCTCGGTATATATCTCTTTCAGTTTTCCCTCTTTCGACCTTACAACCTCAACCACCCGATATTCCGCGATCCCGCGTCCCCCGGCCATTCTTCCCATCCACGCGCGCGCCGTACGTTCGCCGGTGTGCAATCGTATTTCACCCGATGTCCGGTACTTCCGGCCGAATGAGCCCGTGTAGCCGCTCCGCCGGCAGGCCGGCGCAGCGGCGGCGGTGTGTAAGTTTTTGCGTGTACGCGACACGGCGACTATAGGACGGCGGTCGTGGGAAGACGGGGGAAAAAGTCAGGGTCGCTTTAATACCGCGAGATAAGCGCGCCACTCGCGCAGGCACCACGCAGGCTATTTGCTTTCGCAACGCCCGAACGTTTCCGCTTCGCGCGGCACCGGTAATTTTCTTGATTGAGTCGAGCGACATAATATTTTTACTGTGCGATTTACGGGCCTCCGTCACGTCACTTTTCTCCAGCCGTGGCACATCGAGCGAAGTATAAACGAGCGTTTTCTAAAAAGAGAAAAAAGAACGAAACAAATATTTTTTATCGATATTGAGGCTGTAAATAAATGAGTATGAAGATAAATGAACGACAAAAATGTTAGTGCAATACTCGCCTTAATTGCGAAAAAGACTTATGAGAGAGCTCTTCGTTTGGGAAAAGGATTTCGTCTGCAACATTTCGTACCGCGACATCATCCTTCGATCCTTAACGTCCTTTTTACCGTTGCTTCACTCTTATTGTGTACTTCTGTTAATATAAATATACTGTAGATACATATACAATAAATGTAATATTGTCACTATGAAATATTATTCACCACGTACAATAGTAACAAATATAATAAATATAGCACTGTCGCTATGAATTATTATTGACCACACGCAGCAGTAACCATTATGATATATGAATTCTAATATTTATGGAACTATGTTTATTTCTCGGGTAGAGCGCAGCGGTATTGAGATCGTGTGCCGAAAATGTTAAAATCTCCTGCATTGCTAAAATTCTCGCAATACGAATTTCCCTTTCAACGTTATAAAGATATTGTGAGTCGAAAGAGAGTACGAAAATTGGCCGTCGACCTAATCTCAGCCAAGCTTTTCAGTCAACCCGCGTTTCATGGAAAATTCGTGCCGTGAACCCACCGTCGTTCTTGTCTTTGATAACTCGTAGCGCGCATTTCCACGTCGATAGGCCATAACGGACAGACCGTATATAGAGTTGCGTAATCTGTTTCAAGCTAATACCTTGATAGCTTTTCGCGATACGAATTCTTTGTACATTACATTGTTTCATAAAAAGGATACAAAACGACGATAAAATAAAAAAAAATCAATATCATCTTAAAATAGTTGCATATTGGTGCAAATAATGCATACTTCTTTATAAGCAATTTTTAGTATAATATTTTTAAATAGTTATTGAACTTTAAAAATTTCAAAAAATCCAAATACTTTTTATATTCCACTAATTTAAAAACAGATATAGAGATGGAGTTGATATGAATTAATAAGTTATCTATAAATTATTAAAAATTACATCATTTATACGTTCTATGATTTTATACGGGCTTTTCTTTATTTTTCAACATTATTTTTCAAAAAAGTGGCCGCGATAACTCAAATGCGGTTTATCCGAACAATTTAAAATTGATTTAATAATATTCCGCATCGATTTATAAAGGCTTTTTCTTACTTTTAATTTCTTTTGTTTGCACGGTCTGTCCCAAAAGTTTCCGAACTTTCTTCGTACGGACGATATTAGTGGCATCATGTATATAAATAAGGTTGCACTATGTTCATTGAAGTTTCGTTCACAAATTCTGTAATTGAGGTCTTCTAACGGACTACTTTACCACAAGTATAAAACCGATAATATCTTTGTGACACACGTCAAAAATATTTGCTCACGATGGAGCAAAGAGCAAACATTAAATTTTATATGAAATAAAGCTTTTGCTGAATTGTTCGGGTTCGTCCTCAATACCGAGCGCAAGGCAGTCGTTGGTCGCTTCGGCATGACAATGCTCCGGCTCACAAGTTATTACCGTAAATTTCTCGCTTCCAAATCAGTCGGAGTCCTTGATCATCCTCCCATATTCACCAGATTGGCACCACATTGGCACCTGTGACTATTTTTTTGTTTCCAAAGCTAAAATAAAGCTGAAGGAAAAGCAGTTTGACACTATTTTGGACATTCAAAAAGCTTCGACCGAGACCATTTCGATCATTTCAAAGAAAGACTCAGCGGAGTTTTCTAAAGTTATACGACCGTTGTAAACAACGTTTTTTCGGAAGGGATATATTTCAAATAATTATAAATAGACATTTATAATTATTATCTTACAGAGTGAATTTTAATGAAAGTTCGGAAACTTTTGAGACAGACAGTGTAATTATAACTGGCAGGGACCCGGACCGGACCAAAACCGAAATCAATAACCGGATCGAAATCGTTATTTTAGTCGGACCGAAACCGAAAGCCGGACCAAAATATTGTGCAGGTTAATGAATCGGATCCATAACCGAAATGCTTTTTTCCCGTTTTCGGACCGTTTTTTGGTTCGGTTTCGGTTCGGAAAAAGATATACGGCACCTCTCTTCCGTCTTTTTTCCTAATAAAATGTTACATCTCACGCTCGATTTATTCTTATTATATCTATGGAGTATACTATTTATATATATATACTCTAGGTCCGAAGTATCCGATGCACGAAATAGGACAGTGTATAAGTAACTAACAAGGAAAGGACTTAAGTGTCCCCCTCCGATTTCGATGAGCTTTTGATATATTATTCTCTAGACAAAACCAAGAATGGAGCTACCTCATATTTGTGCCAGTTTGCGCTTTAAGGGATGAAACACCCCTTAGAAAAAAATCGGTTTTTTTATTTCAATGCGAATATCGTCGAAATTAGGAGAGATAGAAAAAAATGGTCTGAATAAAAATTGAATGGCTTTAAGAGTACTTTATGATTATAATTAAAAATAATTTTTTTATTACTTAATTTTTTGTTTACCCACACCATCATCAATTTTTTTTTAATTTTTCAAATTTTTTTTTTAACAAATTAAAGGTTATTTTAAAACGAATTCATCCATGTGTGACGAAGTTATTTCGCGAAGTATCATTTTTGAGAAATAATTATAAACGCCTCTATACGCACTCCATCCGTGCTCGTTTACGTTGCGCGCACGCAGCAATTCTTCACGCAGCATGTTCTGCTCACATTTTTGCATTTAACGATGAAAGCAAATCTATTTCCGCAATATTTTGTGGATGGGGAAACAAAAAATTAAGTGATAAAAAAATTATTTTTAATTATAATTATAAAAGTACTCTTAAAGACATTCAACTTTTATTCAAACCATTTTTTTCTCTTCTAATTTCGACGATATTCGCATTGAAATAAAAAAACCTTTTTTTCTAAGGAGTGTTTCACCCCTTAAAAGTGCCAACTGGCACGAATATGAAGTAGCTTAATTCTTTGTTTTGTCTAAAGAATAACATATTAAAAGCTCATCGAAATCGGAGAGGGACACTTGGGTCCCTTTCCTTGTAAGTTCGTGTAAACTGAAAAACTAATATCTTGGAATTCTAGTAAGAAAAAAGTATGACTCAACCAGAGTTGTACAAATTAGCGATGGTTTTTCTGGCGGTATCAGCCACACATTAGTGAGTGTCGAATGGCTGTTCTCAGGATTAAAATTCGCGCTATCCTCGCTAAGAACGAACATCGATAAAGCAATCCTGGAGAATCAACTATTGGTTAGAGCTAATCGAATTTTCATTAACAAAGATTTTGTTCAATAAAGACAAATTTTTTATACAACAAATATACAACTTATATTTGTATTACGTTTTTTATGCATAATACTTATCTTTTATATTACCTCTTTTATGAATTTTATAATAAATAATTATATATCAGTAACCGTAATCGAAAAAGACCGAAATCCGAACGGTTACGATCTAATTTTTTATACAACAAATATACAACTTATATTTGTATTACGTTTTTTATGCATAATACTTATCTTTTATATTACCTCTTTTATGAATTTTATAATAAATAATTATATATCAGTAACCGTAATCAAAAAAGACCGAAATCCGAACGGTTACGGTCACCGTTATCGGTAAAAGAAACCGAAAGTTGAGTACAGCCTCCGACCGTACCTAACCGTAACAGGACCGTAACAGGTAATTTTATTTCTGTCCGGGTCCTTGATTATAACAAAAAAAGAACAACAATTTTTAAGAAAACATAATTTTTATGTTTAAATGTGTCTATTTTTGTCAAAAATAAAATTTTTGAAAATTTGTGATCCGAAAATGGCAAATGTAAAATGAAAAAAAATGCTTATTTTTTAACCTTAAATAATTTTGCTAAAATTTTAGGTACCACGCAAACTGCAATGATTATTTAAGGCACCATTATTGTTTATTATTTTAGTATTTTCGTTATGATTTTATTAAAAATTTATTTAAATTTTCTTACTAAAAATATGTTTTTCCAACAAAAAACACTATTTGTCTATCTCTTTAAATAAACATTTTATATAGTATTAAAAAGTCTTATTTTTTTCGATATACTCTTGTAATTCCTTAAAACCTCTCTTATAAACCTCTTATAAAATAATAAAAGTTTTTTTGATATATCTTACAATTAGATAATCATTGAGAGACATTAACTGGTAATAGGCGGATCGCTCGTGCATACGTTCCGTGGCAGAAAACGTCTATCTTGCAGAGCTTTCTAAAAGCTTCTACCTCATTCGCCCAGATGTGAGGAAACCCTTCGCGTATTGAGAAGGGCGAACTGGCAGTCAAAAGTCTACCAAAGGCCATGCCGGATTTTTCTATCAGCTGCGGTTGAAGCGAAGAGTACTTCGATATGCCCGGGAACATTTTTGGAATAATAACGCTGCGACGCATGTGGAATACAGAGCGTCTCAAACAAAGTGTGTCCGTGTAATAAAAAATGGTGATATGGGAGTCAGAGCGGAAAGATATTGTAATTCAAGGGAAATCCCAATAGTGGTGTATATAAAAGTTATGGTATTACGCAGCGAGGGGACGTTCCCTTTCTTATTTGTTCATTAAATAAAAATTATTTTATATATTAATACATTTAAGTCTACTAATATATTTTATATTAATACAATAATATTTATTATTTATTTACTAAACAGAATTATATTTATAAAATAATTCTAGTTTACACTTAAATTAACTAACAATACGTAATCTAGCTCCAATTCTATTTCTACCCTCTTTTCTCAATAAATTAATTTTAATTATTCAACTGAAGCATTTTTTCTCTTTTTTTTCTTTTCTAATTCCTCAATATATAATTTATGTAGCATATTAGTACGTTTAAATACATTAATATATATATTTCATATATTTGTTAAATAGAATTATTTATAAAATTATCCTAGATTATTCAAAGTCAACAGTACTATAATTGTAAGAACAATCCAGCTCTAATTCTATTTTTCTAAGCAAATTAATTTTTATTATTTGACTAAAGCATTTTTTCTCCTTTTTTCGTTTCCAATTAACGCTTTTAATTCCGTTTATCTTTCTATTATTACAGCTAACAGGCATAGGTAAAGCGAATAATAGTAATGGACTCAAGAAATTAAAGTTCTCTCGAAATTGAGAGCCTGCTGAGAGAACAATGTTACGCAATAACGGGCGAAGTTTCGAGCAAATTCACCAGAATTAGAATCTGATCTAAATTAGCGATCTATGAAATTCAAACTATCATTTTCAAAGGTCGATCTCATTGGAATGGAAATTTATAAAGCTATAACGTTTGACGGGAACATCTCCGCGAGCAAATATGTTTCAAACAAAAGTTCGAAATGCAACAATATTAAATACATGTTAATAACTGCGTGCGCGTTAATGGTGCGTGAATGGTTGCGCTAGGAAAGTTAAAATTAACGTTTGTAACATTAACAGTTCACTATTCTGACGATCAATAAAACAAAATTTTATTGATATACTTATGAATCGAATTATGTAAATAAATTGAATTTAATTATTATAATAATTGTTGCACTTGCCACATTACATCAACTAAAAGTATTGCATAAATACGCAAAAATAATTATATCTAATTAACTATTACAACGCTGTGATAATACAAGTAAATTATTTCTCAAAAGTCAGACGAGTTTTTATCGAGAAATTTTATTTCGATGTTAAAAACAACTTGCTTTACTTCTGTTTTGGAAGCTTAGTAATTAGTTAGTGGTATTAATTAGCATAATCTTACATTTTAACATTTATTTTTCCTGCAACGTGCGCATTATGCAGTAACGTCGTTGCTTTTCACCTTGAAACAAAACTTATAAGTCCTTTAAAAGCTTTCTCATAATACCATCCTTGATGTACATCCCTGTTGGCCCACTTTGAACTACCCCCATGAGCCGAGCCAAGCTGGCGTGTTGAGTGGAAAACTCAATCTGCGATATCGAATTTTATGAGATATTACTTATAGGTATAAGTCGTTTCATGATTACGCATTCACGATCGTCTTTACGAACTGCGGAAATAAGCTGCGGGATCCCCGCAATAAAAGCTATACGAGACTTCCAAATTTCCTCCGCGCTTTTTATTTCTGTCTCAAGCATTCCTTAACTAATTGTCCTTGTATAAAAATGTCCATTATATCTATAAATCTTTTGTATTCTTATAGGTAGGTATTTTTCAATGTTTTCTATATCTTTAAATTTAACGTGCGAAAGTTTTGGCATCGAGAAATAACGATTTTACAGAGATTTTTCTTACAATTCTGCAAACTACATATCAATCAATGTTGAAAACAATCTACATACATAGTAATTGATTTCTTGTTGGCTTACAAGTCTTGGTCCTATTCCTGGACGTATTCTATTCACGAATCTCAAAGTCCTCGGGGCTATTGGGCAGTTGTTAGAAACTGCATTGTATGCGTGTCAGATAAGTTAAATATAACTATATACAAATTGTATGTAGCAATAACACGGTGGATGGATTATATGGAATCAAATCCAGTACACGCAAAATGTCCTTCATTCTGACAAGAAGAGCTCTCGAATTTCGAAAAAGCCCAAACATTTAAATTGAATTTTTATCCTAGAAACAATTTTTATCTCGATTTATCTTCGGTTAAACATTAAAAATAAACGTTTATTTTCTCTAAAATAAAATCCTCCTGCCAACGTTGAATAGAAAAAAACCAGAATTTATTTCAAATATTCGAGAACACATAACTTTTCGCGATAGATATGTCACAAGCTGACAATATAAAACAATATAAATGAAAAGAATGTCAAACTAATGAAATTATCAGTGAACAATTATTAGCGTCAGCAAATTATTTTATCACAATTTATAATAGTATTTAAAATGTAATTACATGATATTTTAAATACATATAGTAAAATAATTATATTACAGCGTTGGCCATAATATACAGCGCTTCCACAAATTGACGTAGACAAATTTTCTAAGTATATTGAACAAAAAATAAATTAAAAACAATGTCATTGACAAATAATATCTATTTTTATGATAATTTTAATATTTTGTTAGTCCTCCTTTGGCTTTTCCAACAAAAAAAATGCAATAAATTGAAAGTGTTAAGTTTGATACTTATGGTCAAGGTTGTACTTTATTTACAACGGAAATACGGAAATGATCGCATAAGCGAAATAGAGTAATTATACTAATTATTCACCGTCAAGTTATTTACTTGCATGCTTATTCTACAGGCGAAGATAATACCCTTAATACACTGGTACACCTTAATACTGGTACGCCCGGAGGTAGACAATTTGTCCACTCACGATTTGAAGCATCCGCAGCAGTTACGCAGCACGACTGCAGGAATGCAGCTCAGTACATTCGCGTCATTTCTATGGAAATTCTGTTACAAAATGCAGTAGTTAGGTAAACGCACAGAACGATATTCAGCAGCGGATGAAGATGCTTATGAAAGCTCAAATTTCTAGATTAATTTTAGTGTACATATGATAATCTTATATTTAAAAATTTATAAAAATTCTAGAGGTATCGAAAAACGACGTTAAATATGACAATATTAACTTTAATAATAAATATGATTTTTTAAATAAAAAGAATACCCTATGATAAATCACCGGCGAAAATGTTGCAATAAATCATATTAAGGCGCGAGACGATATCAGGCCAAACTGATCACTCTTGGATATTGAGAAAAGAAAAAGAAACATTTCTAATCCCTTCTAAAATCAAATTCATATAAGTATGTATAATATATAAATTATATACATGTATAAAATTAGGTGTGTATGTGTGTGTAATATTGTAAATAATTATATATAATATATATACATATTGTATATATATGGGCCAAAAACAAATTTTTTTTTTAAATTGATTAGTAATACCCCCCCACCAAAAGTTAACTATAGACCTCAATGTAGTCTGGTAAAATTGCATCGAAATCGATTAATACCTTCAGATTGTCCCTCGACTTTGAAATTAGGAAGTTTATGCATTTCTTACAAATTTTTAAAGCAACTGTGTGTTTTCTTTACATTAATCGATTCATTTCATTACTCTGTGCCTAAAAATATTAGGTACCATTATCAAAAAATCAAGAGTTTATGAGATATTTCATATTATATATCGAAATAACACATGATAAAGTATAAAATATCTTGTAAAATATTGAGTTCGATAACTTTATCTTCATACTTTTATATGCAGAATAATTAAAGGAATCGTATTATGTAAAAAAAAAATATAATTTCGTTTCAAAAAATTGATGTGGTCTTGATCTGATCATAACGACGCCACCTAAAATAAAATTAATGATATTTTCTTATGTACCTCCCCGAACTGTACAATTTTTATTATTTGAAACATTTTTCCATATCTATTATATTTTTCGGAAAATCTTAATGTATTATTTAAGAATATATTTCGGATCCGTCATTTTGAAATGTATACTTCTGACCTCGAATTCGTGTTCAGCGACCAAAAAAACAACAGGTAATACTAAACTGTGTTGAAATTCAAATATTTTTTCAAATTTTGACACATCTATGAAAAAATGCATAAACTTACTAACTGCAAGGTCAAAAAGCAACCTGAAATTATTAATCAATTTTGATGAAATTTTACCTAAACCTAAACCATATTGAGGTCCATAGTTAACTTTTGGGGGGTATTATTAATCGAGTTAAAAAAAAAAATTTTTTCGGCCCACCCTATTAATAATATCGATATATATATATATATATATATATATATATATATATTAATATATCAATTTTTTAAATAAAACATGCCATTTTAAATATTTTTATAGCACACCTTAAGAGCTTTCTAAAACACATTTATAAAATATTTTTTGGTTAAGTAAATCTCAAGTTATAAAGCTTGAAAGTTACAGTGTCACCGGAATTAGCATTATCCAAAGTGTCCGAACAATGGCTGAAATCTTTTGAATGTTGTTCAGGATCATGAGCTTGACAATATGTGTCAAGGTCATGATTATTGGAAGATGTTTCTTCTTTTTCAAAAAATAAAAATAATTTTCAAAAATGAAAATTAGAGAAACAATCTCCAATGATCATGGCCTTGATACATGTTATCAAGCTCATGATCCTGAACAACATTTAAAATGTTTCAGTCATTGTTCAGACATTTTAGATAATGCTAATGCCGGTTGGTACTATAACTTTCAAGCTTTATAACTCGAGATTTACTTAACCAAAAAATATATTATCTATGTGTATTGGAAAGCTCTCGAGGTTTGCTATAAGAATATTCAATGAAAAATGAGGTGTTCCATTTAAAAAAAGTCGATGTGACCTTGATCTGACCTTGGCGACGTCACCCAAGGTCAAATTGATAAGATCAATAAATAGACCTTTTTAAACTCTACAACTTTTGTCTGAAACATTTTTCTGTAAAACTTATATTTTTTGAGATTTATATATGTATATATATATATATATAT
>NW_012026919.1:86139-148574 GCF_000956235.1 Wasmannia auropunctata
GAAAATATGCTATTTAGTCCAAAATATTTTATTGCAGCATAACTGCAATATTTTTGCGGAAACACTATATTTTTTTATAGAATATTACCGTTTGTCATTTTGCAGCAATTTTGAATGTATCAACATGCCCCATGAAATTTGTCGTTGCGCGTGCTGTTACGAGCCGAAGTCACGTAATATTCAAAAACAACTGTTCACTTTATGAAATATTTTATTGAGCAGTATTACAAGATCAGAGTGTCTTTGCTACGAGGGACGACGTGGAGCTGAACTTTCTCAAACGAGAGAGTATTCATGTCAAGTTTAGAGGTGGAGCATTTTGCAAAACAACCAATGACATAAGATATTGAAGAAGGGAAACGTAAATAATCGATAAAAAAGTGCAGAGATTGTTTGATTTAGGCGGCTTAGGTTAAAGGTTCGTGCAAATGACCCAAAATTCATGAGTTTATTTAGAATGATACACTAAAAAAAGTAATCTTGCAATTATAGCGAGAATTATTTAAGTACGAAAAATTAGCTAAAACGGATGAGTGATTAGTGGGCACTGCGATACCACATATGTGTTTGTATTTAATCAATATAGATAATAGAGACAGAAATTATATCTGAACTATTTGTCAAATTTAGCAAGAAAGATTCTCTATGACGTTTAATCAGTCCAGACTCCAATCATATTTGGTTATGAGCTATATTTTCTTGCATATCTATATTCTTAGAATATTGCTGCTATAAATTCTACGCATGACAGACAATTTTTTAGCAGATCTGAAAAACAGCGATATAATTTAAGTGTAATATTTAGAATTCTAGCTAGAACAGCGAAACGTTTCCCTGAGTGTAGGCAGGTTTATTAGAATACGACGGATAGATTTATTAGGCTATGATATAGGTAGGTTTATTAGGGTGTGATCTAAAAAATTGTTTGTTTGAAACCTAAGAGAAACTATTTCAAAATAAATATATAACGTGTTGCGTTGTTTGTGTGGTGGCACACGTAACAAGAGTGCTCCGTAATCAAAGGAAGCACGAACTCCTTTCCGAGGACGGTTTCCCGGCGATAATCGTGGCGTTTTGTGGTGCAAATAATCCTTTTTGCGTTTACGCGGTCTACGCGCGCGCGCGCGCGCCCGTGCGCACGTTGAGCTGTTGAAGAGGCGCGTAAAGTAAGAAGGATGGGCCGGAGGGGGCTCGCGAGAGGACGCGCTCCCGAGAAAAGATCGCGAAATGTGTCTAAAGAGCGAGCTGGCGGAGGGGAAAAAATGGCGCGTATAAGGCGCAGGAAGCGGAGGGTGCAAACTGTCAGATACGAGCGAGAAGAATGAAACGCAAGAGAAATGGTGGTAAAGGGACGGAGGAAGAGCGTAGGAGGAAGGGTTGGATGGAGAAAGCGGATGGGGTGAGGGAGGGGAGGGGGGGGGAGGAGGAAGTAAAGAGAAGTCTCTCGGAGAGAGAAAGGAAGAGGATATCGCATTCGCCGGCTTTGTCACTCCCGCAGCTGTCCTCGTCCATTTCTCCTCGCGCACTCGTGTCGTCCCGCTCTCACTCCCGGACTTTCCGTCCTTCTTTTTTCTCCTCGTCGCCCAGGTGCTTAGGGCATTCGCGTTTCTTCGTCGCCTCTCGTCCTCCCTCTCTCTCTCTGTCTTCCATTCTCGAATACGATGCTTTCGCTCGCTCCTCGTTCGGTCCACGTCCTTCCCGTTAACTGCATCCCTGTCTCCGTTCTCTCGCATCGTCGCACTTCTTCTCCCTTTCTCTCTCTCTCTCTCTCTCTTTCCCTCTTTCTTTCTCCCTCCCTCACGTGCATGCATCTCGCTCTCGCTCCCTTCATCCCCTGCACTCACGGACGTTCTCTCCCACTCGCCGAGCGCGGTACTACATCCCCCCCTCCTCCTCCCTGCGACCCGCGTCTCCCACGCTTCCACCACTCCCATATCTCGACACGGTGGTGCGAGCTCGCAGTCCGCCGGCGACTCTTGAATGGGAGCGACGTGGGGTCCGCACAGCTCCCGAATGGTGCAGCGGGTGTCACGTTTCCGTGGACGGAAATAAACGCGTCGTACCGCCGCACGCGGGCAGTGTCACGCGGTTCCCGTGCGTGCGTGCGTGCGTGCGTGCATGCGCGCATATTACGTGCGTGCATATACTACAAACGTGCACGTTGCGCGACGCGCATTTCGGTGGTCGTCTATATCAGTGACCGCCGCATTCGCTCCGGTTGTCCTCCAGGCGGGATGCAGCGCGCCTCGTCGGAGCGCGCCGTTCCGGCGGGATAGGTTTCTGTGTGAGTTCCTGAATGAGAATTATCCGCACTGTGTGCGGCGAGAGGGATAACACGCTCCGCGGATATCTTTCTCTCTCTCTTTCTTTCTCTCTTTTCTTCTCTCTCTCTCTCTCTCTCTCTTTCTCTTTCGCTCGTTGAGACGAGCGCGCGAACAGGACTGTAGCGACGACGGAATTATTCGCGGCTGAACAGCGAACAGTCTGTTTCCACTTGCGCAAAATCGAAGTCGTTGGACGGGGTAAAAAGAAAAAAGAGAGAGAAAGAGAGAGACTCACGACTTCGTTCTGGTTACCCGATAGAACGTCGGGTCTTTTTCTTTCCGCCGCAAGTAAGGATCCTGCGATCCTGCGGTTACGTCTTCGCGCATTCTTTCTGTTCTGAGATTCCTTGCGGAAAGCGCAACCGTGATGCGACTGTGAATGTTTTACATGTAAACGAAGCGCACATCTCTTTCGCGTCATGCGTCATTAAAGTTTAAACGTGCAAGATCTTAAAATTCTTTTGCCGTAAGTTTTAATGGAATTGGATATTGCACCGAGAAAGAGAGATAGAGAGAGAGAGAGAGAGAGAGACGCGCGTATAAAGAGAAGTGAAGTTTACCGTGAAGGGGAGATGAAGTACAAGATGTGACTAGATTTCTCCGAGTATAAAAGTTACATGAGAGGCGGGGGAAAAAGCTGCTCCAGAGGACCAAGTTAATATCAGGAAACACACAGCGTGTCACACACTTGTAAATAGAGCGGATTGTACGAAGAAGTGCATAACGAAGTACGTTCATTGTTACACACACACACACACACACACGCGCGCGCGCACACACATGATTCGTGTGTCAATTGGATTAACGTGCATATCGGCGACATTTAATCTCCGACATCCAAGTTCGCATACGCGTGCTTCACAAAACATATGCATTTGACAGCACGTGTGTAATGTTTCTGACAGTCGAAAGTACGGATCGGAGCGGCAGATTGTGTGTACGGCAGATCGTTGGCAAGCCGCGGTTCAGGGGACGCGCGAAACCGCGCCGTAAGAACATTTTCGCGTTGCCAAGAGTATAGCAGCCTTTTGATAATCACATCGCGCGCGCGGCGATGAAGAATTCAAAGTTCCATGAATGAACGGCGAACCGTTCACGATTCCGCGCTGCCGCTTGCGCGCGTGCACGGTGCGCGTGTGCGTGCGCGCGTATGTGCGCGCGTATTACGCGTTACAGCCTATAATTTTCATCTCGATTGCGAGCTGACTTTAACGCATCCGGGGGATTTTCGGGACTATTACGCATTTCGATGCAATCACACGAGATACAGCAACCGGATTGTACACTGCACACATATATATATATATACATATATATATACATATACATATATCGCGTACATGTCACGCGCGGTTAATCGCGCGCGGCCCGGATAACGTGAAAAATTAAAGCGCGGGCCATGCACAGCATATGCCGCGGCGATAAAGACATCCTGTACCGTTGACTCCAGTTACGGTGCGATACTCGCGCGTGAACGCGCCCGTAGAATCTCCGCGCGCGATAAACTTACGACAGATCCTGGCAGGCGTCTGGCGGGAGAAAGTTTCTGAAATTAGAACGACATAGAACCTTTAATCAGCCCTCCCCCGATGGTTCGTGAAATCCGACCGAGGCTCGGCACCGCAGTTAAACGCCATTCAAATATTCCGCTGCCCTATACGTTACCTCTTTCCCTCCCGTCTTCCATTCTCATCATAACGGCGATTTTATCGGCGCGATGCCCGGGAGGGTAGCGTATAAATATGTATACACGCATTGTTTGCATAGTACATACATCGCAACGCGCGGCTGACGATCTTCGTGTGTATATCGTTATAAAAATAAAAGGAGGAAAAAAAAACAAGAGGAGGCGCAAAAAGAGGACTTACACGACGTGGAATCCCTCGGCGAGCTACATTTTAAACGGAGCGTCGAAATGCATATCTGGTTCAACTTGAAATATCGCTTTCGCCAGCATTAAACTTTGGCGTATTCCCGACCGATGGCTGTCGGAGGTTTTGCTTTTTTTTTAAATTTTCAATACACCGCGCGCGAAGTAAAAAAAAAAATTTGTTCCATACAGCCTTCCTCTATAAGTATATAAAACACTCCCTCCCGCAAATCGACGTATAAACGTTCTATATCTGGCGAAAAATAAATTAAAACGCAGTTTTAATTATACCGAAAAATGATATTTATTTTTGTAACAATTTTAATATCTTGCTAGTTCTCTTTTGGTTTCTACTATCGCCTTTTCCAAGAAAATGCAATAAATTGAGGGTGCTTTATACCTTGCGTTATACTTATGGCCAAGACTGCACTTTTGTACGTAAAATACTCAGGATAGTATTGCTCCAAGTAAAAGACTACTTTACTTAACAATTGTCATTCACTGCTTTACTTAACAATCGTCATTACTTGGTCAACGGTCATAGTTTCTCAACACATGTTTTTTTTATATTATTCACATTTTTAACGGTTTTTTTTATTATCGCGGAATGATTTACGTACAGTTTTAACATTTAACGTTCCTCGCGCTTATGTCCGTAATTATATCACATGAATCAATCTATCGGAAATGGGGAGATCGAATATCCTGAAAGTGGATGCTTGAAAATGGAGCGGAATGGTTTCTGATCTCTCTACTCCAATTGTCACACTGCGCAGGAGTATCAATATTTTGATACGTTTCACCCTCATTACCGCGCGAAGTCCTCTGTCGTTATCAAATTCACGTACCTATATCATAAACATTTATCCACATTGCTTACATTGTAAACGTACTGACGTTTACCTTCCTCCGGGAAAGCGTCACGCACCACAACGACGTAGTTGAACTTGAATCTATACGTTATACGGCGATTAAGGGCGCTGTTATTACAGTAACCTTAAGCCTCTTAAACGAGGCATTGATGAGACCAAATTTCATTGCGGCTCGAATGCCTCGAATAACGTTATTTTTATTTTATCAATGTCAATTAAGGATATTGTTTTTACAGTAAGCCTCTTAAACAAGGTATTGACCAAATTTTACGCTAATTCTTTTTGCTAATTGAATAATGTTTTTTTTTTTCATCAATATGTGGTAAATATTAAAATAATACGGCAAATAAACATTTATTCGCTTGCAAATTTCAATCTACAATCCATTTTTTTTTTCAAATCACGAAATAATACGTTCAGCGATACGTAAGCACGTGTCAACGAGCTTAATTAAAATTCGCTGCTATGTTCATATGTGTACATATATTATTGTATTCCTGTTTTACAAGTGAAAATAAATATTCAGTGAGTATATCTTTTTGATTGAATTAATGTAACGTATGTATTGTTCTGATTGTAACGGAAAATATTGGGTGCTGATGTCTAACCGTATATATGATATATACATTGAATGCATTTTTGCTGATACTACTCGTGACGCGCGCTTCCTAAAATTGTGCTTCCGCACTTCGTATCGAATCTGACATCGCATTTGCGCTTGATAGTCACGTCCAACAAATTAAAATCTCACTCGCTCCTAAATCGGCCCCGCCATTTCGGCTTTATGAAACTACCGGTGGTACGTATTTCGAAGCGAAAAATTATTAGTAACTGCGCCGTTAAACTGTGCGCGATGTTCATAAATCGACGCGGTTTATCGTAAGGGCGCTATATAAGTACACACTTTGTTCCCTCGGCAGTATCTAGCTCGTAACGGCGCCTTAATGAAGTCGTAAAAGAGCGGCGAAGTATGCAGACGGCCCCTCTCGAGCGCGGTTTTATAGTTTCGATCGGCTCGTCGATCGCCGGAAGTGCATTATTTTGCCTTGCATTAATACCGAGGATAACTGAGCACCTATAGATTTTATTGAATATCGGCCGCGTTATGAGTGTACGAGAGATATACGCGAGAGTAATCGTCATTGTAATTTATTTCGCTCTCGTATACTCTTTCTCGAAATAAAGTATACACGTCGTAAATTTAGTAAGGATGGAAAGATGTTAAATATATAAAATAATATAACAAGGAGCTGTACGAGAAGAGAAATCTCCATCGAAATATTTGAAAATCCGGAATCGGCACATTGAAAGAAGTTTCCACACACATATGGAAAGAACGAGTTTGCTGGAAGATCGAAAAAAAATCTGAAAATAATTTTTGTTAGAGCACCATATCAAGATAATTTTTGTTCAAAGGTCAAACTGATTGCTGATTGAATATCAAAACTTTTTACAGCAATGCTTATTATTTTTGAGTTTATGACAAAATATTTCGATGGTGCTCTAACAAAAATTATTTTCAGATTTTTTTCTTTTCGATCTTCCAGCAAAATCGTTCTTTTCGCGTGCACGCAATCTTGGCGCCGCAAAGATCAAACGGCCAGCTCTTTTTGCAGAGTTTAAGTTTTATCAACTGCTTCACTTTCTCCTTTAAATCATCACGCGATAATTAAAGGGCGGCGCGTTGCAGGCGTGCATTTCCTTTCAGCATTGTGTGCCAATTAATAACCTACCGACGGGTTTCATTTTCGAACGCAAACACTCCGATCGACAAAGACGTGAAATTAAAGTAGGTAGAATTGCATGGCGTGCGCGCGCATCTACGATTCTATAGATTCCATGAATAGACCCGATATACTTGCTGCGCTGAGCAATCGCATACTATATAGCTCGACAGTTTGTACAACCATGCCATTCAACCATGCGCCATGCAAAGAGAGGCGCGTTGATGAATTTCCTTCCCTCTACCAATATATACATATGAATTTGATATAATCCACCGCAATGCAAATGCGATATTCGCTGCGATCGCGAATCCCCGGACCGGTAGAGCCTCTCTGCGTTATCGTCGGGATGATTTCAACGTCAATCATAATTGTGTTCACTTCAACCTAAACTCTGTTGCGTAAAAACAGATTGTATTTTACGCGCGTCCGAAATTGTTATTATAAGAAAAGACGAAATTAATCGTTAATAAGAGCTCAGTCTATTAAATATAATTATTGTCATCTTCATAGAGAGACTTTTGTTTAGAAACCTCTATTATATATATCTTAGAATAAACGTTCTGGAAATATAAAATCCATATAATGCATTACAAAGAAGTATAACGGTTTTTTTTGTTTGTTTTTTTACGTAAAAGTAATAAAGCTACATGGAAAAAATGATTTTGCTGGATTCAGATCTGAAAATAATTTTTGTATACAATAAAAATAATTTTGTTGGAAAGTTAAACTGATTGCTAGAATATCGAAATAATTTTATTCGAAAGTTAAAAATGCTTATCATTTTTGAGTTTCCAACAAAATTATTTTGATGATTCAACAAAAATTATTTTCAGATCTCTATTTAGTAAAATTTTAGACCTTCCAGCAAAATCGTTCTTTCCGTGTATATATGTATATACGTATATACGCTTTTAATTAATAACATTAACCAGTATCGCGCGCACGTATTCCAGAAATCGAAGAATTAAACATGCATGCACTTCATCACCGCCGCGCCGCCTCAAACATGTTGCGTACGGCAATGAGCTCGTACGCGTACTCGTATAGCGGACGTTGCGCGTTGATGAGAATAACTTCTCAAAGCTCTCGAGCGCGATTTGCGCGATCGGAGCAGAGGGGACGAGGAGGGACGCGGGGGAGAGAAAGAGCGAGAGAGAGAGAGAGAGAGAAAGAGAGAGAGTCCCCGTCTGACGAGTCTCCCGCAGCTTTGTCGGGCACGTCCGTGTGCACCGCGTGTAATTCGCGCCGCCTCGATGTAAATGCGCGCAGTTTGCCGCAGACAATCGCGTAACGAAGTAGCCGCAGTGGAGCCCGTGTTATACGTATACCCGGGGCTGCCGCGGCCGTATGATAACGCCGACTGTTTCCGACGCGGCCACGGCCGGCTTCCGTAGACGCGCGCGCGAGAATTCGCAACCGAAAAGTCCGGTCCCGGTGTATGCGCAGCGCACCACCGCCTCCCCCTCTTCCCCCCCCCCCACCGTCCCTCCCCCCGCCGCGAACATCGCACGAACTTCAATTAGCGACCAGTGGCAATTAACAGAGCACACGTACGAAGCTCCCGCTCTTGCGAAGCGCGCCGAAAATTCTCCCACACGCGGCGCGGCGGCGGGAGATGCGGCTGTAAGGCAACCTATGCAAATTAATGGCTCGATCTTCTCCTACCTGTTTTCTTTCGTTCTCCAACACACACTCTCTCTCTCTCTCTTTTTTCCCTCTTCGTCACTCTTTTTCTCTCAAGGGCTGCTAGTTTTCGCGCTGGATCGCGAGCTTTTTCGCGCGCCGTTCCGATGATTCCTCTCCAAGTATGGAAAGAAGGGGGAAAGCGGTTTTCTTGTACGACTAATATTGCATGTCAGAGCAAGAGCAAACGCGTGTCGTCGCTGTAGAGGGCTTATAATTTTTTTTTTACCCAACGGAAGCTTCTTCAAAAGTTTAGTTGGCGCGAGATAGATGTATATGATGGAACATAAATGGGTGGGTACTGCACAGTAAACATGAAATCTGATAGAAACACTTTATTATATTATTATGAAAAAAAATTTTATATAGTACATATGAACACAAAATTGTCTCTCGTATATATAATAAAACAAAATTTTTCATTTTTGTAGAATTAGTCCAAGATTGTGACAACTGATTGTGAAACACTTCCGTAAAACTCATCAACGGTTAAAAAAAAAGCCCTTTTGCTTTTTACGCGCATGACGTTCATGTCAACGCGGATCGCACCCCAGAACAAATTTCAATTAGCATCCGATAGCAATTAGCAACATGTACACGCAGTGCTCATTTGAACGATTTGTGCACATACTCGTCGTTTGCGAAAAGCATTTCAAATTAATAAGTTCCCTCGTTCCCTCCGATCACTCCTCGCCCCCACGCTCGCGTCGCACTCGTTCAATCGTCTGAACTTGTCCCCCCCCCCGGGCTAGCGATAAATAACAGCAAATGTGTCGCGTTCATATCCCCGACATTGGTTTCGTTCGTAAGCGCGGCTTAAATGCGCGAAAATCGGAACGATCGACCGCGGCTCGATACTCCGATTTCCGCGAATAGGTATGGTAATACCGCCACGACGCGGAAGGCCCATACACACCGGAAGACACTCCGGGGGCGCTTATCACACGGACTCTCTTGTTGAACAACAGATGTATCCCGCAGTGAGTACCTGTCACGACGGGGCGTCACGACGACTGGCGCGTACAATGACAATCTCGTGCGAGACAACGCGGCGACGACGACGTCCCCTTAATCCACGCTGACGGAAGTGCACACATTATTCGGGTGCGGCGTTATAAACCGGAAGCGTAAACCCGCGCGGCCCGACAGCCGCCCCACCCCCTCCTCCCCGTCCGATGAGAGTGTTTTCCCTCGTCCTCGAGTGTGTCGTCGGGGCAGATTCTCGTCTTCGGCCCGTTAAGAGTCGTTTGTTTCTCGGGAGCAGATCGAGGGACCGACATGTGCGTGAAGGGATCGACGGTGAGCTGCAAGTAGCGCGGTAGTCCGACGTGATCGTGCCGGCCGAATGGAGTAATCGTCGTCGCAGGAGGAAACAGAGAGTGATGGCACGTCGAGGTACGATTCGTCTCGGCGTGCGTGTGCGCGTGTGACTTACAAAAGTGTCGTAGTGCCGAGGGGAGAAATCAAGGGATCGTATCAGCGTGAATCACCAGCGTGACTTGGCTCGGCTCGGCTCGGCAAACGAACTTCACGTTGCGGCTTGTATGCGAAGGTGAGTCGACGTTATTAATTTTTTTCGATACAGCCAGAGCAGATACGGTGCGTCTTCGCGACGATTCTGCCTTTTTCTCGTTTAATAAGAGAGAGACGAAATTTTTGCCAATCTTTGCCGAGAGGTTTGATTTTTTTTTTTTGGTCAAACTTGTTTAGATTAATTATATTATAATAATTTAACGATTTTTTAGCTTGCTGAATTCAAACGTCTAAATCCGCAGTACAGTCGAAAAAATAAAACAAAAAATAGATACATACATCTAATCAAATGAAATACAGATTCCGAGAGAAATTGAGAATTTAATTTTATTAGAATGTATGTCATATTTTTCGCCGAGTTTGCGTTAGAGGATTGTGTGTATGCTCCGTATACTTGCACTACAGTAATCTACTTACAAAGAAACTACGCGCAGCTGCATCACACGCAAGTTAGAGGCTTTAGCTAGCCTCCAAGTTGCCGCGCGCAAAGTTGATGACATTTTTACTATACGACTTGCACAGAACTTTACAATACAATTACGCGTGTAAAATATGGCTGAGCCTACTGAAACGTAAAACAGAGAGACAGATTGAGAAAATTTTCTTACATTCTGCGCGACACGCGACATTACTGATTTTATATTCTCCCGTAGTTATCTCACATTCATTTTATTTTGCAGTGGAAAGAGAGCGCAAAAATGTACAAGAAAATTTTAATTAAAATATTTTTGTACGAAGTAAAGTTTACGCTATATAGTTTCTGTCCAACTTTTTTACCAATCTCCACGTGGTTTTATAAGCATCGCGTAGCGTAAAAATCGGGCGAGTGGTATAGGATATGCGTCGTAACTTTGATAATCTGTCCTACAGTGGTTTTTGACGAGAACTACTTAAAACTTTTGGATCTTATGGAACAAAAACTCGAGGAATTTTTATGAATATCGTTATAGTCTCAGGGAATGACTACTACACATTTCTGCTACCCTAAACGAAATATTAGGGAAGTATCAATCATGGCATTCTTTCTACGGAAATTTCTTTAAAATTAAAAGTCGTAGATATTAATTCTGTTAACATATGTCTGATAAATATAACGGACATCCATTTTATGCTATTTGCATTTCTCATCAGTCGACTTTTGTAGCGAAAGAGTTCGCACTTAAATTTTAAATTTGAATATACTAGAATTTTTATATTAAGATGCTAATTTTCGCTTTTTCTTCTCTCTCTCTCTCTCTCTCTCTCTCTCTCTCTTCTCGTAAATACAATTCAAGACTTCTCTTACGCAAACTCTCCACAGCTTCAATTTTTTTCAAACTTTTAACAAATATCACGATGCGATATATGAACCAATAAAAACATTTCTATCCTTCAATCTCACAATTGACTTTATATTCGCAATATGTTCGCGCACGAGTGCTACACGGGTATCCAATCGATTTTTGAGCTTCGAAGAGATAGGCAATACCACACTTTCGAGTTTGTCCGCATTTAATCGCGCTATTTTCTGAATATACGTTTTCGCAGACTTACGGCCGTTTATCTGTCGTCGCCAAAAGCTGTTACGCGTCATATGCATCGGAAGTACCGCATCTCATGCATGTGCATTAAAAAACTGTATCGCCAAATAAACGTGAATTCACAAAAATGGCCGCATTAGTTACATGAAAAATGCAATGTGTAAAATCGTGAGGTCGATATATATGATTCTTTTTTTATACGAAAAAAGAAGACCTCCGCGCTGTAATTATGTGACTCGACGTCCGAAAATAATATCGTCCTGTAAATGTCAGACATGAGATAAATCATGATATGATAAAGCGGCGACAGCCATTCATATTTTAGTCGTTGTTATTTAATCCTCGTTCAGCAGTGAAACTGCGGTGCTCGCGGCACGATGCAATTTTAGTGCAATTAAAATCTTGCAAAGGATTTTTACGATACACACACGTAAACATGATATTATCCTACGTATAATCCGTGACTTTAATTAATGCAACAACTCAGAGCGTAATTACTTTGGAATGATATTTTTACTATATATCCACATACATGCACGGTCGTCAGGATAACGCATGCGTATCGCTTTAATATCAAAAATTTGCGCACCAGTTGCTTCACCACCAAACGCGTTTTACAAAAACAATTACGTATTTTAGAATAATTTATAAAAAATGCTATCCTATTTACATGCAACGCATACAGAACAGTGCACGTTTCCGTATATTAAAGGGAGATTGATTCTGTTCTTTTTTAACGGTTTCATGTGGCGCTCGTTGTTGAAAAAACTTTTTCAGCAGTTCAAATTAAAAAATATAGCTGAATTCGTCGGCGAGTATTTCAAAATTTCCGGCTATAATCATAATTTCAATGAGATTAAATTAATGCTAAAGATTTTAAAATTTTTTTAAAACAATTTCTCCGTATTCCGCGCAGATAGGTATCCGTATATCCGTCTCTTTCCCGCTATAATTAATTCTGAACTGCAAAACCCTTCAGACAACAAGTGCAATATTACAGTTTCGGAATGCACAGACTGTCTGCTTTGCGGTATTCGCGCGGCCTACCCGACACGAGAGCTGCGATCTGACGAGCAAATCCCCGCCACAAATTCGACTACTTGCACTTTCACAAGGGCGGATCCGCTGGTTGGACCGTAATATTTGTGGTGACCGTAGAATGCCTCAACAACCCTTTAAAGTACCGCTTTCTCTCGCTCTCTCTCTCCCTCTCCCTTTTCCTCTCTCTCTCCTCCCTTCTCCCTGATCTCTCTCTACGATTGTCAACGCGTGGTCGTTCATTACTTTTCGAGATCGTTCTCGTCCGATCTATGTCTCTTCTCAACAATTCTCGAGAGCACTTCTCCACTCCAAAGAATGCCATTAAAGCAATACTGAGAGCTTGCTGCTGAATACCGCAGCTCGAATTGTTACGAAATTGCGTGGAAGTGATTTTCTCGAAACTGCACTGCTGAAGATAATGAGAACGACTCTGTTCATTTGTTAAGCGGAACAACCGGCGAGATTATTAGAATTCTGCGCGATGTAATATACGAGCGACGAAGCGACAATATCTCTATGAATGTGCTCCTTCTCAAATTCCCTCTGATTGTGAGACAATACATTCGCGAAATACATAATTGTAATCAGCATTATATTTAATGGCATTAAAATATTACCATGTGTTACACATGATGGATAGTATACAGGATGTTTCAGGACCTCTTCGGGTACAAACTTAAGGGGATGGTAGATCTCACCAACGGAATTAAATTTTCCTTAAGGAGCCTCCGGTGCATTTTTAAGGAGCTATACGCGTGTCAGGCTCGACCATTGAAGTACGCGATCGATCACGCGGCAACATTGTACGTGACGTCTGACAATACTACCGCACGTTTTTGCCTTTTTTGTCGGTTTTTTTTTTGCAAAAATAAAATTAACGAGCGTGAACTAGTATTCAGTCAGACGTCACGCGCGATCGCACGCGTATAGCTCCTTAAAAATGCGTCACAGGTACAAAAGTTGATTCTTTCGATGAGATCTATACCATTCTCCGATATTTGTTCCAGAGGTCCAAAAACATCCTATGTATATTTTATAAATATATGTATATAATTTATATTATATTAATTAAATACATTAATTAAAATATGTGTGACTATTTATTATAATGATTTGCAAAGGGAAGCAAAATTTTGATAAAAGAGTCTGAATAAAGAACAATTCAGGTAAACACTTGCATTAAATCGAGCCAAAATGACGATATCTGTCGGCCTGTTCTTGACAGCTGCGAGGCAAATTAATTCGCGACAGCTGACTCGGTTATCAGTTCGATTAAGTGTTGGATGGAGCTGAGTGGTTATGTAACAAATTAGATCTGACTGTGCCGACTAGTTTATAGGCTGCGTATTTACTTGAGACTATACAATATTGCACATGAGATCTAAGCCGTAAGCTATTATCCCTATATCGACATTCAATATTGCAAATCTCATTTTGATGCTACGTGTGTGCATATATACATGGAACGTAATTTTAACCGGAAATATGTACTTAATGTAATTGACACAATAATGATTTTGTGTTTCTTTATTTCTCTGATGTAAACTTTTGGTAATTTGGAGAGTAACTTCAGAAGAAGAAAGAAATAAAATCTCTCTTTTCTACCTCTATTTCTAGCAATCGAAAAGTTTGTGAAAAATAAAATTAAATGTGAAATATAGAATGTCATATAAATTTAATTGACGCAGAAGAATAGTTAATTCAGATATTAATCTCTATTTTTAATTTTAACTATTATATAATTGTTATAGCAATTATATAATTGCTATAACAATTATATAATTGCTATAACAATTATATAATAGTTAAAATAAAAAATAGAGATTAATATCTGAATTAACTGTTTGCAAAAGACGGGGGAGCTTCTGCGTTAATTAAATTTATATGACATTCTATATTTCACATTTATCATGTACACGTTACATTACATCTCATTTTACCGATAATTTACTTATTTAAACAATCGTTAAAGCCATTTTCCACACAATTATCGTAGTATTTAAATCAATTCTATTCTTCTTTGATGTCGTTCAACCCGATGATAAAATATGTCATTGGCTCATTATGGGTTTCTGTTGATTCGGTTAATGATAGCCGATGAAATCTGTATATTTGCATAAAATACGATTATTCGACAGCTCGGAATATTCTCACTCGACAATGCAACGGTAAAATGGCATATCCTTAATTCCAAGAAGATTCGATAAAAATGCATTTTTCATATACCTGATTAAAATTTATTAATTTAAAAAATGACGACGCTCGTCTAAAAAAATATCTTTCTGGACAGCTGTCCACAATTACTTTTCGCGAAGCTTAAATCTGTAATTATCATTACGTGCAAATTATATTAAATATGAGAAATGGCCGATGGTAGAAAAAATAAAAATGCATGACTCGATGTTTGATATGTGAATCAAAAAGGCTCTTTCATATTTCGTAGTCAATTCAAGATTTCGGAACCTAACGCTTTAACGATTTCGCGTCCATCATCGTCAGGCCAAGTATTTACTTCACACCGGCGAGCTTGCGAGGGATAAAGGAAGGAAGGAAGTGCCAAAGGAAGGAAGAAAGCTGGGGAGAACGTCATGAGAAAAGGGCGATCCATCAAAATCAAAAGAGCGCCGCCGCAAGCGCCAAGGGTCGTTTACTTTCTCTGCTCCTCGCGGATACTTCGTTATTTTTCGAGTCGCCTCTTATCTTTTTTTTCCTCTCCGTTTGTGTCATTATCCCCCCCCCCTCCACACCTATATGTGACACTGGCGAAGTGGCCAGATAAATGATATAACAAGTAACTATAGTATACAAAGGATCTCTTGATCTGCCTAGAATAGACTGACAAGTGGAATATCTTGGGTCTGGATTTAGTACATTCTTAAAAGCGGGGAACTTCATAAACCGCACTCTGAGAGAAAAGTGTCTGGTATTTGTGGCTACAACTGCATGGTGAAATAATTATTGTTATACGAACTCCATTTTTATAGTTATTACTGCTATAATGTTAGTCATAATTATTAAATTTATAATTTTACCAAACATAGATATAAATGTGTATATTAGTTGGCATAAAAAGTGACAATAAATTATAATTAAATTATAGTTATAGCAATCATTTTCTTTTCTCTCAATGCGCAAAAATCGTTTATTATATATTAGTGGATATCACTCGAATGATAATTAATACGTCAATTAATGTCGCGTTCCAATAACGGCCGTCAACTCCAAAAGCCCCAATATTCTTCAAGATTATCGAACTGTTTACTTCTTATTGCAAACTTTTCCGACTGAAAACAGTCCCCGTCGTATATATAGCGCACCGCAAGTACTTACGGCGGAGTTTTTCTCAAAAAACTAGGCGAGACGCTAACTAGGTACGACATTAACATGTGGGAAGTTTGATGCAAGGTGTTGTTGAGAAATTTATGCGCGCGAATACCGCGAGAAGGTATGTGCGTCTGCGCCCGCTCGGTGCACACACATATCGCGAGTTTTCGCCACTCGAATGCCTGAATAATTGGAAATTCAATAACTCTACACGCGGTATAACTTGAGACTGCAAGCAGCATGCTAAGTAACACTATCGCCACAACCGCCGACTTGATGATGATTTAGTAGCGCGAAAGGAATACATGTGAGAGTGAGAAAGAGAGAGAGAGAGAGAGAGAGAGAGAGAGAGAGAGAGAGAGAGAGAAGAAGAGAGAGAGAGAGAGAGAGAGAGAGAGAGAGGGTGAGAAAGAGAGAGAGAGAGGAGGCTCGACGAGAGCTGGGCGGGGCTGAGCGCGGGGCGCGTGAATCTATTTAAGCGCGACACTGAGAGAATCACGAAGTGAAGGGCGAAGAGAGGAGAGAATAATGGATGGTATATACCCGTAATGTCACGTGCAGCATGCCGAAACCACGCCGTCCACGCTCACCGGCCTGTGTGTTAATCAAACGGCAGCGCGCGAGGTAGCCCGCGGAAAAGGCGACCGCACGGGGTGACCAGGTCGGGTACACGGTCAGACGCGCCGCCGCGGCGGCCAGGTAAGAGATATACCCGGCCGCGACACGCCTGTCGCCGTACGGCTACCTCGGCTACCCCTATGTGAAAACAGCCTGTCCGAGAAACCGTACCTATACGCGATTGTCGCATATACGCGCGATCGCCGCGCGTGTGGATCTCTCCGCACGTCGCGCGTCCTGTAATTTGGCGGCTATAGACCGCTCCGCTAATCCACGTCCGATATACCCGCCACGGCGACCGGAGATCGATTTTCGGCGTGAATTATCGCCCCGGCCGTGAGCCACGCCCGAACGGGAAATCGTGTTGATGAATCCGCATTAAAATTTAGCTCCAATTAGATTTGCAATAATTATGAGGGTAACTGCACACGCGGCGAATAAAGTGTTCCGCGTGCATATATATGCGAAACATCATCGGCGCGCGTAATGGAAAAACGGATGCGCCAGCGAATTATACATCATCAATTCTGTATGCATGATATTTTGCAGCGCGCAATATCGCAAAACGATACTTATGCGTTGTTCACAGCAAGAACGTACCCAATTTTGACAAGAGTTCGTTCGTCTCGCGCATGTCCCCCCCCCTCTTTCCCTCCCCCCTCCCGCAGAGCGCTCGGAGAGCGGCCGTGCTTCATTGCTCGTTAGGCTCGTTTATGTCACCATCAAAACATCAAACCCTTAGCATACCGATTGCGATTGTAGGTAAGGGAAGGGGGGGAGGAGCAAATAGTGACGGATTTTTTCCTCTCTTCCTTACAAGCTAATTTTAAGTTTACAAGATATAATTTTTCACTAAAAGAGTACTTTCCACTTTCAACTATACTAAAAACTTAATTAGAGTTTCCATAAGTTATGTATACGGAAATTTTCATAAAAACTGAAAGCTACATTTGTCACTATTTGCCCCACTCTATGGGTAAATAGTGATACCCTATGGGACAATTACAAAATACATAATTCTTAACTCTTAATCGATTTTTCTTTTGACATTTTGATTAAATAAGGTAATTTATATTAATTTCTATACTCTGCCATATGTAAATTTTTATTTATTGATAAATAATAGTAGTAACATTATTTGCTAGTATTTCTTATTGAAAATCACATTTATTCTGGATCTTGCCTTGTAACTAATCTCACATTATTCCAAATAAATTAGAAAAATCATATTCAAATATTAAAAAAGCTTTTTGACTTGTCATTATTTACTCAACTAAAAATATGTTATAATTATTTGCCCCAGGAGCTACTTTTTCGTTTAAAACTTTACTGAGAGAAATAAAATTAATACACAAACATAGGAATTATATCCAAATAGAGGAAAAAGGTACCGTATGACATAAATTAGGTTAGATCTTATTCAACGATTCAGCAATTAAGAAAATATAACTTCAAATATCAAAAAAAGATCCAAGTTTTATCTTATTTCACGAATGCAACATTTTTAAACTTCTCCGCTAGCTATATTTGGCTTTTGATTTTTACGGCTTTTTCAGAAGATGATTAGATGCTTGAGAACGGTTTTTCTATTTTAACAAGTAGTAGTAAAATAGACGTGGAAAAGAGGAGAAATTTAAAGTGACACTATTTGCCACCTGTCACTATTTGCCCCCTTTCCTTATTATTTATTATTTATTATCAAAACTCCGTCAAACAGTTTACAAACAGATCAATATTTTTCAATGTAAAGATTTTATGATATAGCGATGGAAGAAAAATTGGATATCGAAGTGCCACTAATGTCACTAATATACGGTTCTGAGTACATTATGAGAACCGTCTTACGGTGGCTATAAGGTACTCTCTTGGGTATTTCGAGTTGAACTCTGTATTTGGTGTCGAATTATATTAGATAGACCCCAAAATTCAACGGGAACATGTGAAACAAAGCGGACTAAAAACCCGAGACTAAGAAATGACAAACGTACCTTCCGTTCACAGCAAGAACGTATCTCCATATGCTGTTCATATGCGCGGAAGCAGGTACGTTCTTGCTGTGAACGAAGTGTACGTTTGTCATTTCGTCTCCGGTTTTTCGTCCGCTTTGTTTCACATGTTTCCGTCAAATTTTGGATAATGTAAAATGAAAAATAAAACAGATGTAATGTAATTCGATACATCGAGTATGGGATTCTACTCCGAAATATCCAGAACAAAAGATCGAACGAATAGCGCTCCTGTATAATAAGGACCGAACACATCAATAGGCTATACAAAGTGCGCCGAGAAGTACGTTGTTGCATTTTGCATACATATCGCGTGTTATTATACATACGCTATACCCTGTGTATTTTTTTTTTAATTTTTCGGCAGAAAGTTCAAATAAATATTTACACGTCAAAGAATCAATATCGATGCATTTGCATAAAACTAAATTCAAATTGCGCGTTTTAATATTAAATACACGTTTTGCCCTCGAATTTAAAAATGTGTTGCCCGCAAAAAAAAACGGAGAAACGAAAAATATTCTCCGCCGCATTGATGTCATAGTACTTGCAATAATTACACGTCCCGCCATCGAGTCTGATTAATCGCGCCGGGCGCGCGGGTGTTTCAAGTGCCCGTGCAGTGAATATATCGAGAGGGTCCCCGTGTGTTTTGCAGGCTATCAGGCCCGGTCGATCGGCCGAAGAAGCTTTGGAAAACTGCCAGCGAGTTCCCGAAGTCGTAAGCTTTGGCTGACCTCGGCTCGTCCATCCTACCGAGATGGATTTTTTCCTCGCAGGACCTTTGTGTCCCCGGGAAGTAACTTCACGCTTGTATATCCATGTGCATTGCTCGCCGATGTGACGGATGCTCGTGCGTGTCTATCTGTATGCGTGTGTGTACGTGTGCATACACACGAGCAACCCGTGCGCACACAGGAGCTTGCATTTTACGAGCCAGCATCCCCCCCTCCCCCCGGGTGCGTGCCGGCGGCATCGTCAGCATTTCCACCTTGACCGATGGGATCGCCGCTAAAACGAAAGCGTACTTACAGCGGTTCTCAGTATACATCGGCTCCGCACCTATCCGTGAGCCATGTCTACACGGAAAGAAAAATTTTGCTGAATCCAGATCTGAAAATAATTTGTGTTCAATAATGAAACTAATTTTGTACGAAAGTCAAAATAATTGTTAGAATGTCAAAACGTTTTATAGCAATGCTCATCAGTTTTAATATTCCAACAAATTATTTTGATGATTCAATAAAAAAAATTATTTTCAGATCTGTTTTTAGCAAAATTTTTAGACCTTTCAACAAAATCGTTCTTTCCGTGTAGTAATTCGTGATCTCGGCGAACACGAGAGCTTATAAAAGTACCTAGGCGTCTTTTGACGCACGCGTCACGCGTCATAGTTTATAAATTATAACAATCTTTTTTTATCGGAAACAGTTATAATTTTTTATCCTCACACGGAAAGAACAATTTTGCTGGATTCAGATCTGAAAATAATTTTTGTTCAATATTCAAAATAATTTTGTGTGAAAGTCAAAATGATTGCTCGAATATCAAAACGTTTTATAGTAATGCTTATCAGTTTTAATATTTCAACAAAATATTTTGACGATTTAACAAAAAATTATTTTCAGATTTGTAGTCAGTAAAATTTTTAGATCTTTTAACAAAATCGTTCTTTCCGTGCAGGTCCTCACTAGAGCATGAACACTTTTGAACACTGGTGACAAATGCGATGACGCTTTTGCAGTTGCATAAATTCAACTGTAAACGCGTCAAACGCGACAGTGCTAGAAGTCACTATACTCAGTCAGAAATGATCGGTCCATAGACCTCGATTCGACGTTTCTACACGGAAAGAACAATTTTGCTGATCCAAATCTGAAAATAATTTTTGTTCAATAATCAAAATAATTTTGTGCGAAAGTCAAAATGATTGCTAGAATATCAAAATGTTTTATAGCAATGCTTATCAGTTTTAACATTCCAACAAATTATTTTGATGATTCAACAAAAAATTATTTTTAGATCTGCTTTCAGCAAAATTTTTAGACCTTTCGACAAAATTGTTCTTTCCGTGTAAACATTCGATGTTTACGGACCGATTATTTGTGCCTTGTATATTTAATCTATAGTTTCTCATATGACGCGCGCGTCAAACAACGCGCCTATGAGTATAGGTGCCTTAACGGCAACGAACCAGGGGTCAAGTCTTACAATTAGTCTTTTGCTTAACATTTCCTTACGTTATCCGTAAAATAACGTGAGTCCCGGTAAAATAATTACACAGTCCTCGTATAAACACGCGTCATTAACCTTTTTTTTAATTATATTTCGTCAGTCGTTTCTTAAACTTCGGAAACAAGTTCGTTCGTTAAGCTCTCGACGATCCAATTGATCAGAGACTTGACAATTACGTCAAAATTGTCGAAGAGGCCGGATGGAAGTGCAGCAGTCACGCCCGTGAGATCGTAAGACCATCGCTGCTTTTCAGGAAATTACATTCCATTCATAACAGCTTCCACAACGCTTATCGCGAACGGCATTTAAATAAATTTACACTGTCTGTGTTTCCACGAACTGAGAAACGACAGTACGCCTCAACGGCTCTGAAGGGTATCTGCGCGCGAGGATGCTTTAGATAACTTTTAATTGGGACGAACATAAATTTCCCTGCACCGCGCCAGAAACGCGCTCGCTCGCGCGAGCTTTATTGTGAGGTCGGGGAAGCGCTTACGATGATATTCGTCATTTAAAGTATATAACACAAAATGCTTCTGAATGGACAATGGCGCGTTATTACGGGATGTAACGTCCGCTTCCAACTCGCTCGTGGATGAACTTTATTTTACGATTAACAAGAGCGTCGGTTGTTTATGATATCGATAGTAATAAAAAAAACCGGCAATTAAATTGACACATCCTCCATGGTATCTCTTCGTACTGAATGTTGCATATTGCATGCGCAAAATGCGCGTCGCTACGGGTCAACGGGTTTCAGCCTCGAATTCTCTACGCCTGCTCTCGCTTGAGTGCGATTATTTGCATAACACAATGGACATTTCGGTATTGACACTGCGCAGTTTCTATTAGCGCGAGCAATATTTGAAATTGCGAAGCGCGACGACGACGGCGGAGCGCCCGCGTGAGTTTTGTCCGCGGACGTCGGATTGATCCGATTTGCGTATTCCGGTCCGATATACGGGCAGTCCAGTTTTTTAAAAATACCGGACATTTCCCGTTGTCAGAAAAGAGAGATCTCGGGGAGATTTTTTTTCGGTCGATCGGTTGTAAAATGTACGTCGAATGAAAAAGAAGACTAGACGAGTCAACCTGTCGAGCAATCTGAACGGAACGCTGTCGCGTCGCCGCGGCTCTGCTTTGATGCAGAACGACAAATTAATTACAAGTTCGTAACGAAGCGATCGATAACTACGAATTAATATCCAACAAGCAACGTGAAAACAACAAAAATACACAAATGCAAATTGCAACGGCGCGCGCTGGAGATTGCAATTGTACGCTGTGCCATGATTTCTTCGCAAAGTTCGATTGAAATTTTATTTCGAATTGTTGCATTATTATTCAGTATTATTTGCATTTCACGAATTTTTCCCATTACTTTCAGCTTATACGATTTTTTGTTTTCGAGGTATGTATGTATGAGGTCTACAAGGGAATTTTAATATCACTGCAATATCAATTTATCAGAAATTAACATATATACTTCTCTTTAAAAGCAATAAGAAAAAAAGAAAAAACATCCGCGATATTAGTGGCGTTATTATCTAGACATTTTTCGAATTATAAAGCAGGTATCCAGACCGGACCGAAATCGAAACTATAGAGGTGTGTGAATCAAGCATTTTGCATGGTCGAATCGAATCTAATCGAATTTCTTAAAACCTGTTCGAAATCGAATACGAATCGAATCTGAAAGTTTTCCCAGATTAACATTAGATGTTAATTTAAACGTAACAAATATCAAAATTTATGATTTACATTATTTTACGCAATGATTTAAACAAACTGAAGATTTGTTTTCGATTTACATCTCATTACAAAGGATCATGATCTTATGTGACATTTTGAACTAGAAAATATTAATAATATGTGTATACATAAATAATTAGAATGCTTTTAAATATTTTATTAATCTATATGAATATATTACATATATAAAAAATACTTATTTATTTGATAAGAATAATTGGTCGCGCGGGAGATGTAAATAAACCAAATAAAATAGGCGATCGATTCGAAAACGAACCACTGTTGATTCGAAATTCTTGAACTATTCGTTTTAAAATCTGCAAGATTCGGGAGATGTAAATGAACCAAATAAAATAAAACCATTGTTGAATCGAAATTCTCGAACTATTCGTTTTCGAATCTGCTGAAGATTCGAAATCGGATAGTTTGAGAATTTCGAATCAACAATGGTTCGATTTCGAATATCGATCGCCTATTTTATTTGGTTCATTTACATCTTCTGCGCGACTAATTATTCTTATCTAATATAAATAAGTATTTTTTATATATATAATGTATTCATATAGATTAATAAAATATTCGAAAGCATCCTAACTATTTGCGTATACACATATTATTAATATTTTCTAGTTCAAAATGTCATGTAAGATCATAATCCTTTGTAATGAGATGTAAATCGAAAACAGTGTCGTGTATTCTTGCAGATTCGAAAACGAACTCGAATCGAATCTACGGTGATTCGATTCAAATTCAAACTATTCGCACACTTCTAATTCGAAACCAATAAAATAATCCAGATTAGTTATTTTAATTGGACCGAAACCGAAAACCAGACTGAAATATTGTGTAGGTTAATGCACCCATAGGACCGAACCCATAGGAAACCGGACCAAAAGTTTTTTTTTATTTTTCGGTTTTCGGTTCAATTTTCGGAAAAAAATACACGACACCGACTCGTACGACATCTGCTCGCGTCTTCCTAATCAAATTTCACTCATACTCGATCTGTTCTAACTATGTCTATGGCGTATCCCTTATACTCTATGGCCTGCGCATCCGGTGCACGAAGCAGGTAGTGACTGAGTTCGTGTGAAAACAAGCACACGCAAAATCTAAAAATCAAACAACATGTGTAGGATTGTTACCAACAGAGCGCACAAGCATTTCACATATGAATCAAGCGCAGAGAGAATCTCAAGAAAAATCTTTTCGAGTTATCGAGATTCGACTGTATCTCTTTTATAAATTTTACAATAAGGTACGGGTTACATTATGGGTAGAGGTGTGCGAATAGTTCAAATTCGAATCGAATCGAATCAGTAGATATTCGATTCGAGTTCGTTTTCGAATCTGCAAGAAATCAAATAGTTCAAGAATTTCGAATCAACAATGGTTCGATTTCGAATCGATCGCCTACTTTATTTGGTTGATTTACATCTTCCGCGCGATCAATTATTCTTATCTAATAAATAAATATTCTTGATATATGTAATGTATTCATATAGATTAATAAAATATTCGAAAGCATTCTAACTATTCGTGTATATTATTAATATTAATATTTTCTAGTTCAAAATGTCGCATTAGATCAGGATCCTTTGTAATGAGATGTAAATCGAAAAGATTTTCAGTTTGTTTAAATCATTGCGTAAAATAATGTAAATCATAAATTTTGATATTTGTTACGTTTGAATTAACATGTAATGTTAATCTGAGAAAATTTGATTCAGATTTGATTCGTATTCGAATTAAAGAGATTCGATTTCGAACATGTTATAAAAAATTCGATTCGATTCGACCATGCAAATGCTTGATTCGCAAATCTCTAATTACGGATATATAAAATAATTATATACCCGTAACTGTAACCGAAAAAGATCGAAATTCAAACGGTTACGGTTACCGTTATCGGTAAAAGAACTGAAACCAAAACCGAAAGTTGGATATAACCTCGGACCGGATCGAAATGTTATTTCCCTGATACCTGATACAAGTAATATGCATTCTCTACAGTTTATGGAATTATTATGTAGTATTGCCACCCAATTAGTGTCAATATCAAATTTTATTATCGCGACAGCCGGCTTGGACATGCAGGATGCGCGCTATATCCTTCAATTACAAATACAATTTTTTCTTCCGGCCGACCCCTTCATATTCTGATTGCCCGTGCGCGATGGACGTTTCCTCCCTTTCATCTGCATGGCATGCACGTCGGGTACTTACGGACACTTTTCAAAATCGTTAATCTCCGGATGAATGTGTTCGAAAGCATATATGATTAGCTTTTCAACTTTCCGTCCTTCCCAGAAGAAAGTAGCGAAACAGTCTCTATCGAGCAGTCTATTCGTTCGCAATGGAGACTCATTATAAACTACCCTACGAACAGGCTTCATCGATATGGAAGTTAGTATATAATTGCGGACACGTATATCGCTACGCGCCGCCGCGTAATGTACTGCATACTCTCAACACGCCTAAACTAATTTCAAACTGTAATAAAAGTACGGGTGGCTTATATATGCGCGAACGTATGCCATAAACCATTAACGGTAATGATATTGTTCTTGTAACGCGGCACTAATGCTAACGATAACGAGCTGCCGCGCGGCTATATCGTATTCATTACCTTGACTTATTAAAGCAAATAATGAGAATGGCGATTGTTCAACAGGTATTGTAAATGGCGCGGTAAAACGTTAGACACAATTATGCGTTTCCTGCAGGGGGGAAAGATATTGATGAACTCGAGGAAGAATGTGTGGTAGCGGCGCATCCGAATTCATTGACGGCTTTCATTGACGGCTCTCTGGCTAACTGACTTGAGTAGACAGTGAAGAAGCTGAGGGCGACAGCGCTTTAATGATCTCAAGCTTAATTCCATTGCGAGACCGTGTCTTGGAGTTAATGAACTAATGGACGCGAGATTAATGAATGCGTAATGTAAAATGTTGTGATTGAGATTAGAGAGAGCGTATGTGATAACAGTGCGTCAACAAGAGCATTTTTTCCTTTGATGTCACTGCTCTACGATGCCAAAATTAATTATCTTTTTCTGTAGACTTACATATTCATTACGAGTAGTACAAGAAAGAGGATAAAACTAAAGAAGCCCCGTTATAAATGAATACAGCGAAGTATCTTGTAGAAATACGTAGAAAACATTACATAAAATAAAATAAAAATAAGATGAGTTTTATTCCATAGAAGATATCGAGAACTATGCATTTTGTATGAAAGGAGCCGTAATGGAACACAGTTGGAACGAATATTTTGTAGAAATGTATCGAACATATCATTACGTAAAAAAAAAAATAAGATTATTTTTATTCCAAGAAGATAGGTATCGAGGATTGTGCATTTTGCATGGAAGAAGTCGTTGTAGTCGAACACAGCGGAATATCTTGTACGAGTACACAGAACCTATCATATTGAATGCGTAATGTAAAATGTTGTGATTGAGATTAGAGAGAGCGTATGTGATAACAGTGCGTCAACAAGGGCGTTTTTTCCTTTGATGTCACTGCTCGACGATGCCTAAATTAATTATCTTTTTCTGTAGACTTACATATTCATTACGAGTAGTACAAGAAAGAGGATAAAACCAAAGAAGCCCCGTTATAAATGAATACAGCGAAGTATCTTGTAGAAATACGTAGAAAATATTATACACGGAAAGAACAATTTTGCTGAATCCAGATTTAAAAATTATTTTTGTTCAATAATCAAAATAATTTTGTGCGATAGTTAAAATGATTGCTGGTATATCAAAATATAAATTTATAGCAATGCTTATCAGTTTTAATATTCCAACAAATTATTTTGATAATTTAACAAAAAATTATTTTCAGATCTGTATTTAGTAAAATTTTTTGGCTTTTCAACAAAATTGTTTTTTCCGTGCATAAAATTAAAAAAAAAAAATGATGAGTTTTATTCCATAGAAGATATCGAGAACTATGCGTTTTGTATGAAAGAAGCCGTAATTTCGAATCTAACAGATTCGAAAACGAACTCGAATCGAATCTACTGTGATTCGATTTAATTCGATTCGAATTCAAACTATTCGCACACCTCTACCTATCATTATGTAAGATTAAAAAAAAATGAGATTATTCTTATTCCTTATATCCTTATATCTTTATTCTTTTTTCTTTAGGATTATGCATTTTGCAAAACGACAATACTCGCTTTACCGTTGGCTTCAAATTTATCCTCCGCGTAATCTTTGATATGCAAAAGGCGCATGTTATATGGGTAACAACGAGATAATGTACAGCGACTTGAAAATCTCAAAAACGAGTAGGAGACTCGTAAACAACCGCGCCACGTCGTGCGGGTTACGCGCGGAAAGACGGCGTGGGTGAGCCGCTAGCGGAATGAAATAGGGGGGGCAAAGGGAATCGCGTTCTTTGTGCCGGCAATATTATACATGCAGTCACGGACGGGTGTGTTTGAAGATACGGGAAAACACGGCAAAGTAAAGGGGAAGGGGGGGAGGGGACATAGAGAAATCCAATTCGCCGTCGCGCCGTTGCGTTGCTGCCTGTATTAAAACGAGAATCAAATAGCTCCGAGCTAGAATGAAAGACTAATAGAATGGGCACCGGGGGAAGGAGGTGGGGGCGCTACAACGACATCTCTCTGCCAGGGGGGAGGGGGGAAACGCCGTTCAAATGTGAACTCGTTTCGCGACAATTATGTTACTCTCTTGTAATTGAGACGCGATTGTGGACGGCGCATTCACTCAAACGCGTGCACGGCGAAGTGCATTACTCGTGTCCACAACGCGGACGCTGATAATTGGGAACCTAATGCAACAAATTGCTTCCCAGCGAGACAGAGAGAGAGAGAGAGAGAGAGAGAGAGAGAGAGAGAGAGAGAGAGAATGAAACGAGATGTGGCGTTTGTCGTAGCGCGCAGTTTGCATAAAACGTTCTCCTTTAATTTCTCAAATATTTGTACATACGTCCGCGTATATAAACTTACTGAAATATATAATGCACGCTCCCGTAGGTAATTGTTGACAGCATCAGTATTCCAGATTGAAACGGCCGCAAATGCATGCCCGGCTTGTACCTACCGGCATCGTATTTACATGGAATTTACATTAATGTACGCATACGCGACGTTATATTGAACGGTACGACTGTGTATCTCTTCATTATATTATACTTTATTACATTGCATCTAGGGGAGCGTCCAGCTATCCTGTTACCTGTATGCAAACTGTTATTATGTAAGTAAACCCCCCCCCCGTCGCGCGAAGAGCCCCCAGAAGAATAAATTAACAATAAGTAATTATCTTCGCACTCGCGCGCGTTTCACGCACATTTGGATATCGCGCGCGTACACGCGGGATCAAACGCGCCCTCCCGTAATCCTCGTGTTCCCGCCTCGTCTCGTCGCGAAGCGTCTTACATTCGCCCGATTCGTCATCAAACCGCACCCCACCCGAACTGCAATCGGATGGCACATGCTCGATTTATTGTTTCGCGAACTGATGGCGAAGCAAAGTAGGCCAAAGGAAGCAATGGCCCGAGACGAAATCTAGCCGCTCCTAGGCACGCCTCTCTCTCTCTCTCTCTCGTGTGGCTACAGCCGCGCCGCGCCGTAATGAACATGCTCACGAGTAATTACCATGATTGCCCCGGCAGAGCGCCGGGCTGATTCCGCCCTCCCTCGCACCCCACCCGGTCCCTCCCGGTCGTTTCTAGCGCTCTCTCACCCGCCGCCGCACCGTCACCCCGGCGAATCCTCGCGCCGCGCCGCATCCCTCGCTTCTACAATTATCGCTCTAATTACGGCGTTTTGTCCGCTTGGCACTACTTTCGCCGACTGACGCGGTTAACTGCAGTTAACTGAAATGCAACGGCGGGGACGCACGCGATCTCGCCGGCATCTCGCCGCGCCGCACGACCGCCCGCCGCGCGCGCGGCTTTTAGTTTGCGCGCGACAAACGGCGATAAACACACTCGAAACTGCGTCTCGGCACGAACTTTGTCTAATGACACGTTCACTCGTTCGTGCATTGTGCTAGGAATTAAAGACCACTGCTAGCTACAGCGCCCTGATTATTACGTCTGTATAATGGGCCACGTCCCGTGTAATCCTTCACGTAAGGAAACTAACATTGGAAGCACGGTCGGTTAAGGTGGCAATCAAAAAGATTTGAGGGAGGGAGGGTAATTGTAAAGCTTTGATAGCTACATTAAATATTATGTTTAGTACACGGAAATTGTGAGATTCAAAGAACTATCTCAAACTGTATAATTACATTTAGATCGAGGAGTCAACCACTCTATGGCAATCAATGTATATTTCTTTAGAAATATATTGCGGCAGTGCTAGGTGTATAGCTATAATATGCTGTCAATACATAGCAATACATAGCAATACATTAATATACTCGGCTGCAATATTGTGCATAATAGGTGGTAGTACATGAGGTAATTAGATGGCAGTACATGAAATAATAGCTAGCAGTACTAACAATACGAAAACAATACTAGCAATACAATAGCAATGCTGGCAATAGGTAAAGTGTGTAAATATTACCATAATTATATTACCATAATTAGCAATCACTGTACATTTTTTTAGTATATTGAGAGAAAAATATTAGTTTTGTATTTGTGACTATAATTGCATAATAAAAAAATTATGGTTAGAAGCACTATTTTTATCGTTATTATTACTATAATGTTAGTAATAATAACCTTATATGTATAGTCTTACCAAATATAAAAAAAATGTTACTATAAATTATAATGATTTCAAATATTAATGTAGTAAAATATCAAGATACGTATGAGATAAATGAAATAAATATTATGATGTAGTAAATGCAACTGCAATTATAGTAAGTACAACTATTTTTTTAACATTTGCTTACTATTTATATTGTAATAACTAAAAAATAAGTAAACAAAAAAATAATAATATCCACACTCACACACGGAAAAAACGATTTTGTTGAAAGGTCTAAACATTGTGCTGAAAACATATCTGAAAATAATTTTTTGTTGAATCATCAAAATAATTTGTTGGAATGTTAAAACTGATAAGTATTGCTATAAAACATTTTGATATTTTAGCAATCATTTTGACTTTTGCACAAAATTATTTTGATTATTTGAACAAAAATTATTTTCAGATTTGGATTCAGCAAAATTGTTCTTTCCGTGCACAATCATAATGTATAACCATAATGTATTGTTAAAGCAGCTATAATTTGTATGGTTAAATTAATTATAATTTTATAGTTGTTCCCGAAATTCACTATAAATTATAGTTAAATTGTGGTTATTTCAATCATATTTTTCTCTCGGTGTAATGGTTGATTTAGATACGCGTAAGATCGAGAAGTGTGGGTGTATTAAGATACATAATCACGAAATTACAAAATTCCACGTGATTTTGTCGGGAGTCTAAGAGGAAAGGTGTGATCTTCTTCAGGCCGTTTTTAATTTATCCTAGAAAATGGAGAGCAGTTAAAAATTAAAGTTTAAAACGAGAGCTATAATGAGAATATAAGCGCGATAAATGGAGCGCAAATTAACAACGTGTAATTATAGTCTTTATTCACATTACTTAGCTATGTTAACTTTGTTGAATGTTTTGACTCCATCTTGAGCAACAATTGCAAAACGGTTAATCAAAGGGAGCCAGGAGTGAGCTTCAGTTATCGGTCTTTACGATCCTTGTAAGAACGCACTTTGACACGTAATTAGTCAGTCAAGTGCAACTGAATTGAGACAATTAAAAATTGTCTTAACGTATAAAAGTTCGAGCGAAATACACATATCATATCGTTATAAATAATATAAATCATCGTTATATGTAATTGATATGCGCGTAAATAAGCGCGCGCGTGGTGTGTGTAAAGTGTATATATAATGTGCGCATCATTTTCGGTCCGTGCACGTCGAGTGTCTCGCAAAAATGATGTTGGTTTTTAATTATACACGTTAAGCGTTTGCATAACCAACGCTATTGCCATCTCGCGCGTATGTATTTCAATCGCCGGTCTCTCCCTCTCTCTCGGTCCGTATCGGAAAGCGACCGTTTTCCAGTGAGTACCAGCAATTTCCTCCCCGTGTATTTACATCGCCTCCGTCGTGGTTTCCGCAATATTTTTTCTTCTCTTTTCGGTTTTTCTTTCCTTTTTTTTTTTCGTTGTTTTTTTTCTCCCTCCTTCTTCGATTCTTTCTTAGAGTTCCGCCACCGTTTCCGAGCTTCGTGGGATTAAATCCCGCGGGAATGGAATAGCAACACAGCGCATTACCTGGCGCTCGACTCGACATCTAGAGATTCTCCGAGCATAACTTACACAAACGGAAAAATGGCCTGGAGAATATCATTCCTCTCTTCTCAGACACCTCTCTTGCCCCGACAAAGTCACGCGCAATTTTGTATAACGTCGTGATTGTATGTACCTCGATATACCCATGTGCACACATGTGCTTCTCTCAATCTTACTTATACAACGCGCGTTTTCTATTGAAACAAACGGAATCTGCACCGCTAAAACACGTATTTACCCAACCAGTGCGCGGTCCAGATCGACTTTTTTCTCATTTCGATGTCACAAAAAAGCTAACAACATGCATGACAGAACATCGTAATGGCTGCACTCATTCGAAAACACAAAAAGCCACTCCGAGCTTCGACCGGATAAAGAAGTTATTCATCATTACCTCCTCTTTACTTTTTATTTTTGCGCGCTTTATACTTTTGTTCCTTGTAACATAGCAAAGAGATTTTTGTGTTTTATTTTTAATTATACGTGTGGTAGCGTACTGATGCGCGGTGCAGCATCGACGTGCAGCGGCAATAGCGATTCCTCGACAGAATGTTTTATTGCATTATATATAAAATCGCGATGGAATGTACGAACTGACAAAGTATTGCACTCGCAGTTTCAGGGAAACGCAAAGAAGCGTTGTGTAACTTTTATTAAAAAAGTTCGCGGTGTCATATTAAATTATGCAACCAATAATCCGAGCTCAGCACGAAGACAGCGTTCACCAGCGATATAGAGCGGAAGATATGTATCGAAATGTCCTAGTCATTTGTCTCGACTACAGAATTCGTAAAACTTTATGTTTTCTTATTAAACGTACAATTATCCATTTACTATTGTAATGATTGTAGAAATACGAACTGGGATGATTCCAGATAATTCGAGCAGATTGTTTAACTCTAATTGATATACGCGGATCCAACGGACCTGGAATATTTTTTTAATTTATACACGCCAAATCTCTCGATAACGTTGTGAAAAATTATTAATTTATAACAAATGTTTTTTTACAACTTTATATAATTTTAAGTTACATAATCGTATTTTTGGAATTTTTGCCTTTAAAATAAAAAAAATTGTTTAATTTAACTTTAAGCAAAGATATATTAATTTAAAGTTTTGTCGGGTGTATACTAGATCCGTGAGTACCAATTAAGGAAATTTCGGAGCGAATATCGATTAGGGCTAAGCATATCGAATATTTCATCGGTAAAAAGAAGAAATAAAATTTGATAATTTATAGTCTCATAAAAAAAATGGTATAGTATATAAATTTTTAAGTCGCAATATCTATTGTAACGCAATCTTAACCGTTTGATCAAAAATAATAATTTTGATGTTATGTCACGTTGGAAAGATTAAGCGTACAAATATCACTTTATTATTATAATAAAATATCATTTTACTATAATATTAAAAATACGAATTTAGAATTACAGATAATTTGATCAGATTGTTTAAACGTATCAAATAAATGTTTCGCTGAAAAAAAAATAAAAGAATTTATAGAATCTTAAAACATTTAAAAAATGGTGTTGTATATCAATTTTGAAATCGCAATATACATTGTAACGCAATCCTATCCGTTTGATCAAAGATAATAATTTTGATATTGTATCACGCTGGAAGGGATTATTTAGACTGAGTGTTTCCGAGAAAGCTTAAACGTTAAGCTTCCTTTGAATTTAAAGAGCAGGTTGTGGCCGCTTGTGGATAAAACCTGTGCTTAAACTGATTAAGCTCTAACGGAAATACCGAGCCTTAAGCGGATAGTATCGCGAAAAAAAAGTAGTAAGCCAGCTTCGTTAAAAATGTACTGGCGAATGAAATGGCAACGGGAACGGTTTAGTAAGGGCGATTTGAAATTAACGAGATTTAAAATGTAACGTATCAGTTTAGCGAAGTCTTTGTTATTTCGTGGGATCTTTACACGAGAAATAAATGTAAGCAAATGTATTATAACTTTTTTTTGTATTAACAACTTTTTAAAGCAGAAATAAGCTGTTATTAAATATTAGAGACATACAAGATACAAAAAATTGTATACATATTCAGTAATGTTTGTGTCAATACTGGCCAAAGAGTTAATACATATATTAAAATAATGAAAAACATGAATTTAAAAGTATTATTTTGCCAAAAAAACATGTAGAATTAATTGATATTAATAATTGTTAACGCGCGTGGTAATGATTTTTAAATGCACATTTTATAAAACAAGACAGCAAAAATGAAAATATTTTTTGCCATAGCGGAATTTTTGTTATATATTACATGTATATGTATAAAACAACATGTTAAAATAATTGAAATAATACGTATAAAATATGTATTTTTTAAATATACTCTCTAAAAATGAATTAGTGGAATCACCACTGATTTTCAATGTTTATCATTTTCTAATGGCATACTTTGAACTGTGATAAGCAGTGACCATTTCAATGCTGTTTCAGTGATAATATATTGATTTAAATAGTGAATATCACTGAAAGACAGTTTCACAATTTTGAGAACTGAAATTTACTGTCTTTCGGTGATATCCACTATTTGAATCAGTATAGGGTAACTCCAATATATCGCCACACCTATTAAAAATTTAATTTATCGGGTATTATTAATTATGTTTAAAGTAAATGAACTATACCAGTAAAAAATTTAGACTGTCTACAACAATGAAAAAAATATTAGGAATCCAAAATATTTATTTTTTATATTAAAAAAGAAATTTTTTTAAGCATTTTTGCTTTATAAAAATAGGGGTGGATTATACAGCTACTCATGAGTGGGATAAATGACTCAAAAAATATACAAATAATCTAAATAATAATAGTGAATAACACGTGAATTGACATAATTTGCATTTACTTATTAATAAATAAATAAAAAACGTATTATATTACAGATTATGAATAAGTACATACATAATAAGTATATACATACATGAATGTTATGATTAATGTACTGTATAAAGGGCGTATTGTCACGTATTATTATTTACTTTTATATTCATAAATAAATAATAGAGCGTCTGTGCTACGGCACAAATCCCACGCGCTAAAAATGCCGTATATCCCAAACAGATGAGATATACAAGACAATAAACAAAAAATACAAGAGCTAAGTACTTGTATTTTGCTATACTCTATCCTTTACTAATTCTCTACACTTATGTACCACAAAATAACCACGAAGCCTTTTACATTTCCTTACAATAATCATTTTATGTAGATTATATAATAACTTATGCTTGCGCTACTTATTACAGTGATAAATTAATTTAACTTACAATAATTTTGTAAATATTAACAGTAAAAAACTCTACAGTAAAATCACAACATAATACTAATATAACATAAAGGCATGTAACAGAGTGGTTGCAAGAAAATTAGTTTCACTTCTATTTTTTCGGACTTCAGCGGCGTAAATCCTCGCGCGGCGTATATTTATAGGAGTTACCCTATTATCACTCAAACAACACTGAAATAATTATTGTTTATCACAGTTCAAAGTTTACTACTGCAAAATGAGATATATACTGAAAATCAATGATGATTCCACTGAACCACTTTTAGAGAGTATATAAAATAACATGTTAAAATAACTAAAAAATATTAATATGAAAAATATATTAATTTTTATTGCAATAAAATATTAACACATTATTATTAAAGGTGTATGTACACCACAATCGAGGTATCAAAAATAACTCGTTTCGTACAATTTTAATAATTGATTTGCGATATCGTTTCTCGCAGTCGAGCAACAGATATCGAAGTTACGTCGCGTTGATCCAAAAAATGAGCTCGGCGAGCGTGGTAAAAAAAAAAGAAGTAGAAAACGCGCAATCTCAAATCTTCGTATTAAATCCGACTATCTTGAATCAGATCTGCGCAATAATACCGATACTCCCGTATGCAACTCGACGGAGTTGCCGTCAGAGCTCCCTACATAAATATCGAGATAAAATTCCAGCTCCATTGTAACCGCGCGCGCATTACGGAATGCGCATTTGGAACCGAAGTATTTTCATGGGCGTCGTTCGTGCGCGGAAATCGCGATATCCATCACGCGAGAGTGCATCGGCCGTTCGAGGATTAAATTTCGAACACGCGTCGCCCGACGTCGGTGTATGATGATCGAGCGTGCAACAAGTTTTCGCTGTGTCCGCGATCGCTCGAGCGTTTTCATCGATTTTGGCCGCGATCCCATCACGAAGATATAGCGTAAAGCTTGAACCGTCCTATAGCCTCGCGACTGGCATTCGAAATCCGTGTGACTGGTGTTTCGAAGTAACTCATCTGCTATTGTCTCACGTTGAGCGCAAAGTGCTTGATATACATATTTTTTTAAACGCTTTTTAAACTAAGAATATTATAATATCATTATAATATCAGATTTAAGTTCGTATTTACAAACGTATTTCAGCCAAAAGACTCATATCAGCTGAAATCAGTCTCGAAATATAATATGATTTGGTAAATATTGCGAGTTAATTCGATATTTGTTACGTTATACAATCATTTCACATTTACAATTATGATTTAATTGAGAAACCCAAATGGAGTTTATCTTGAAGCACAGTCTAAGTTTTGTAACATTATAGATTTGAAATGAATATGATTACGTGGAAAACGATATCACTTGCTTTAACGAATGCAAAACGGCGCCGCCAAAACTTGTTGTTTATAATCAGTGAAATATAAGCTATTTATTTGTGTTTACTTGCAATAGTCTAAATCTGATTTAAGGCGATTATTTTACTGATTATTTCACAAGAAAAAAAAAACAAAATATGAATAAAGTTATTATTTATTGAAAAATTATACAGAGAACCAAATATTTGGCGAGATATTTTATTCTTGTAAGTACACACGATTATAGTTAACGTGAACATTTTTGCGATTGTTGCATTATATTGTGTTTTATATACGAGTGTAACAAAGCAATTTGACAGGAGGAGGAGATGACCTGTGAAGCATCAGCGGATGACGGAACGATCATAGAAAGAGCAAATTATTACTTTTTATTATGTATTACATGCAAAATTTATAATTATTTATAATTATTTTATGCATGAGCAATAATTATTCTCCTACATATTAATTATTCCGCTATAATTATGTTTTTGTTTTACAATTTAATAGCTATACTATATTGTATCTTGTAATTTCAATGTAATCGCAAATACATACATATACCATCCATACAGATAAAAAAATTAGAAACACTTTCTAAAAGTTAACATTTTTGGAATAAAAATTATGGAATTCAATGAGTTATTGTTAAAAAAGCACATATGGATATTTGGAGTAATACCAGAAATATCAATTTTTAAAAATGTTTCCAAACTTTTAGTCTGCTGTATATAAAATATTATAAAATTTTAACTCATATCGAGTTACGACTGTTATGAATTGTTAAAATTATATCTAAAACAAAAAGAATATGTATATGTATATTTAATATAACTTACGTGTACTTAAATCTAATACGTTTTATGTACAAAATGAGACAGAGAATAACTTCAAGACTAAAATAAAATTAAAATCCCAATATATATATCACCATGGAACGAAATAAAGGTTTTCAATTTGCAATATGATCTCCATCGACCTTTATAGCGACTGGCATCGCTTGTACCTATAGATCCTGGAAGACTTATTTAAATATATGAGAAGAGGCTGTTCGGCGGTCACGTTCCGTTTTTGTATGTCACTGACGTCCTCGAAACATCTTCCTTTTAGGACGTTTTTCAGTTTAGGGCAACATATAAGCTGCTAGGGCTAGATCCAGAGAATAGAAAAGATGACTCAACGTCATCCTTTTTTTTTTGGTAAAAATTATTTTAAAATGACACTCAAATTCGCGAGTGCGTTGGCTGTGCCGAAGACGTCAACTGTCGCAAAGTTTTGCTGCATACACCGAATTCTAAGTAGTGCCTCTCTATTGGACTTTTTCCGCGAGTTTGCAGCAGAACTTAATGTTTGCGCGCTGCTCCAATTTTAATGTTTTCAACATGGTGTTCGGGATAGACACGTGGAAAACGATGAGATACATCACAACCGATTCTGACGAAGCTTAATTCGCGCGCAATTAAAGAGCTATGTCAAAGCTATCGTATCACATACACATATGATGATAAAATATTGTCTTACTGTTAGCGTGCATAGTGTTGCCAGTCTCGGAACTTTTTGCCTAACTTTCTTTTGTATACGGAAAGAACGATTTTGTTGAAAGATCTAAAAATTTTGCTAAAAACAGATCTGAAAATAATTTTTTGTTAAATCATCAAAATAATTGGTTAGATGTTAAATGTTAAAACTGATAAGTATTGCTATAAAACGTTTTGATATTTTAGCAATTATTTTGACTTTCGCAAAAAATTATTTTGATTATTGAACAAAAATTATTTTCAGATCTAGACTCAGCAAAATTGTTCTTTCCGTGTATAATATATTTTTATAACTTATATATTTTTTGTAACATTTATAACATTTATAAATATAAGTACATACACGGAAAGAACAATTTTGCTGAATCCAAATCTGAAAATAATTTTTGTTCAATAATCAAAATAATTTTGTGTAAAAGTCAAAGTGATTGCTAGAATATCAAAACGTTTTATAACAATGCTTATCAATTTTAACATTCCAATAAATTATTTTGATGATTCAACAAAAGATTATTTTCAGATCTGTTTTTAGCAAAATTTTTAGATCTTTCAACGAAATCGTTCTTTCCGTGTATATATATATATATATATTTCTAGACAATACAGATTTCCTAGGGACGTCCATAGAACATTTTAAGAACGTATACCAATGTCCTTGAAACGTCATATGGATGTTTTATAAATATATTGTGTGCTATCTGGGTTAAGTTACGAATATAAGAATATAAATCACAATAACGTTTTACATAAATCTATGGAATAAATAGACAAAGATTAATTTTATGATTAATATAAAAATCTATGCGCCGATATCTACGATACGGAAAACACTAAACTCCTGAAATTAATACACAGAATATTTCTTCTTTGATAAATTTGCATTTAGGTGCGGGAATATCGACCGGTCCCGTCGAATAATTTCCTTTCATGAACGCCAAGTTCCTTGGCGCTTCACGGGGGCATAGATCGGCAACGGTATCGATATATCGACGGTAGGGTGTCCCCAGGATATGCCGTAGCGCGATACATCCGGGCTTAAGTTCGGGTTAGGTTATAAATCCCGGCTTAAACGATGGTTACCGCCATTTATAAAGCGGTAGCTCGGTCGCCTCGAAGTGCCTGCGCCGTCGATTAATGGAATTCCTCGGCGACGTGCCGGGCGTTCGTGCGAATAAATTCACGGAGGGTCGTTGGGTATATAGGAGAACTCCGGGGAAAAGCACCCGCGCGCACGCAACCCCATCGCTACTTCCCTCGCTATTCCTCACATAGCCCACACACACGCGCGCACCCTCGTTCGTTAATGGGACTTGGCGAAATTGATTTGATGGCGGGCAAGGATCTCCAGATGGCCGCTCGCCGCGAGTCTCTCGCGCGCGACGCGGATCCTCGGATTCGGGATTCTCGAACGAGGAAGGACGAGAGAAGATCCACAACCCTCGCACAACCCTCGGATTTAAAATTGCGCAAGCAACGGGGTGCGGCGCCGCGCCGCGCCGCGCCGCGCCGCGCGGCAACCGGAAGCGGTCGCGTCAGCCAATTTAATACTCTGGCGAACAGCACCCGGCGAGGCGCGCCGATGTCGTTATACCTTCGCGCGCGCATCCTGCAAATAAGATTGTCGAATCTGCCGAATTGATTACCTCCGACGACGTGGCTGGCGCGCAAATTGATTTTTACGGCCCCGCCGCCGGTCCTTAATGTCCCGGAGTGCGCGATTCCGCCGGAGGATCCACAGACGCCGGGGTAATTTGGGTGAAAGAATACGCCGTCGGCGAAATTGCACGATTTACGGTTACTGCGCGAGAGCCGCCGCGCCGATCCGAGTCCGCACGAGAATCTGGTATAGGTAGTCTGCGTATTCTCACATCGCAAACAGACGCATTATATTATTACTTGTATGAATTACGTGTCGAATACGCTGTGATTGAGAAAAATTACACTGACCTAAAAAAAAAAGTAAATTTTCAAGGAAGTAATCACTTAATTGAAAAAGAATAAGATAATAATTGCTTAATTAACTTGTTTATCTCGGTGCAATTGACAATTTCGTTGGCGAAAATATTAAACCGGGCGTCACAGCAGCTTGTCGAGGCTCGTGATCCACCTCGGCGAGCCTCGGCTCGTCACGAGATCGGCTGACAAATTGATTTAAAAAAATAGATTAAAAACGGTGGTTTCACGGCGGGCCACCCTGTTTCCACAGCGTGTAAAGGCTCGCCGAACCACGATCTGCCATGATTCGGCCTTTGCGCGCTGCGGAAACAAGGCTCGTGGTGGCTCGTGGTGGCTCGCGGTGGCTCGCGGCTCGTCGTTTCCGTAGACTGTCGGTAGATTGGCCGCAAGCCAAAGGGCCTCGCGGCTCGCGCCTTTGTGAGACAATAAAAATAAACAGTCGCACGTCGTTGTCATGCTTGAGCCGGGATGCCACGACGCGCAGCTCGTCAAGGCTCGTGATCGGCTTGTAAATTGATTAAAAAAAAAAGCAAAAACCGCGATCCCACGGCGCGTGAAGAGACTTGCCGAGCCAGATGGTAAATCGTGGCTGCGGAGAGCCACAAATCGTGAGCGATAGCGATCCACCTTGTTTCCATGACGGCGCATAAAGGCTTGTCGAGCCGCGATCTGTCATGACTCAAAATAAAGTGGCTCGCCACTCGCGACTCGTCGTTTCCGTACGAGCTTGTCCACAAAAATTTTTTGACTCGCAAACTTACCGATAATCTTCGAAAATAATGCGCCATGAGCAGCGAGCATTAGCAAATTATTCTGGTTTTCCTACGCGCAGAAACTCGCCAAATCATAGCGAGCCATGGCGAATCTTGATAATTAAACCATGCATCGTGAGATCTTGGCTTTATTATACATAGAGAGAAAAGTTTATATGTATGAAATCTGCTTTAATAAAATGTTTTCTTACTGTAAACTTAAATTCTTTAATTGGTCTCTAATTAATTGCTGTAATTAATTGATCCAATTAATTATCCTTTTAAAAAGTCTTTTTTTTTATTGCGTCCACGAAGTCAATCGCAACGTATATTACTTTACACCTCAAAAGTTTGTATGTATGAAATTTGCTTTAATAAAATGTTTTCTTACTGTAAATTTAAAATTCTTTAATTGGTCTCTAATTAATTGTTCTAATTAATTGCTTTAATTAATTACTCTAATTGATCCAATTAATTATCCTTTTTTAAATCTTTTTTTATTGCGTTCACGAAGTCAATCGCGACGTATATTACGACTATACACCTCAAAAGTTTATATGTATATATGATATTCGCTTCAATAAAATGTTTTCTTACTGTAAATTTAAAATTCTTTAATTGGTCTCTAATTAATTGCTCTCATTAATTACTCAAAAGTTTATATGTATATATGATATTCGCTTCAATAAAATGTTTTCTTACTGTAAACTTAAAATTCTTTAATTGGTCTGCAATTAATTACTCTAATTAATTGCTTTAATTAATTGTTCAATTAATCATCCTTTTTTAAATCTTTTTTTTTATTGCGTTCACGAAGTCAATCGCGACGTATATTACGACTTTACACTTCAAAAGTTTATATGTATATATGATACTCGCTTCAATAAAATGTTTTCTTACTGTGAACTTAAAATTCTTTAATTCTCTAATTAATTGCTCTAATTAATTGTCCAATTAATCATCCTTTTTTAAATCTTTTTTTTATTGCTTTCACGAAGTCAATCGCGGCGTATATCACGACTTTACACCTCTTCCATTCATTGGCCACGATGTTTGATGTAAGCCATATGCACATACAAATCGAGCACAATATTTCCTTCCCCCCTTATGTATATACCGGTATCTTACGCCACTTTAAAGTGCATGCACATACACGTGTCATATCGTGTTGCTTCTTGCGTTAAGTGTTCATAAGTGCTCCTAAAGTGCGCAGGCACAACGCGAGAGAGCGCGGGAGAAGAGGAGCAGAGAGCTGCACATAACGCCAAATTTCTTGTTTATTTTCTAAGAGGCACTGCCTTCTCTCGAGGCTGCTGCTGCTGCTGCTGCCGCCGCCGCCAAAGAAAGCGGAATTCCTTCGGTTATTAAGGCCGCCTGTGCCACCGTCGATAGAGACAATTAACCAGAGCTAATGAAATGCCCCTTAATAATTATCCTTGTTTTCTTGCGCCCCGGCTAATGGACTCCGTGGCGAAAAAAACGTAATACGTGACTCGGATGACCTCCTGTCGTGTGCATTAACCGCGTCTCTCGCTCGTCGTGAACTCTCGCTCGTCTATCATCGCGGAAGCGGCATTGCGAAACGCCGATCGTGCGGCTTCCAACAGTTATATCTGCCGATTAGTATCGTATTGTGTATATTACGGACCTGCATTGCGAGAGTATTCCTATCCGAAGTGTTCGTTAATTATTCCCTGATTTATATACATGAATACATTACGATTTCTTGGTGCGTGGTTTTAGGTTGATTGGTATTCGCAAGATTGCGGACGGAAAGAGACACACTGATTTGACGGAGGCACGCAAACTCCGTTTCGATTCTCATGCAAAGTTTATGCGTTAACTAAAATGTAAATGAACCTTCTGGAGGCTTCGCGGTACAGTCGTGGAGGATATCTCGGGGAAATTCTGCAAGTTTCTATGCACGATATATATAGACACGTAGAGAATATACTCTCAAAGCGCGGCAATCGAATAAATAGAGAAAGTAGGTGAGAAATGTTTTGCGAAATACATAATCTATATGTAAGTTATACAAATATTTTTCTATTTCATATAAAACTTTATTGTATACAGTTATCTTTCGATCACGCGTGAAACAGCTTTAGTTCTCGAATTTGGCGAGTTAAAAAGTGGCTGAATCGATATCCGCGCGTAATCTTGATTTCACGTCACGTCACGCTCGCAAATATACGTTACAAGGCTTTGGGAAAAGTACGAGATCGCTCACAATGAAAATTTCCCACGTGCGCGCGCTCTACCTCGCGCCGGTAATAATCCGGCATAATAATCGGAAACAGACGTTCGCTCGCGCGTTATGCAAATAATACGCTCAAATCGTCCTCACATACGTTTTAGTCGCTGCATGAACGTCCCATGAATACCCATAAGAGCCCGCGCGCCCAGAGCCGTTACGGGCGGGTGTAACGTTACGTCTCGCCGTAACAGTCCGCACCTTGCGCACCGACACGTAAGAGCATTACCGTTGCCATTGGTATATAGAGACAAAACGAAGAGAGCGCGGCGGGGCCGCGCGGGTGCCGCGCGCCGGCTGCTAACCGTTTCTATAAATATGCCGAGTTTTTGCGAGCTGCGGGTTAAAAATACTACGCGACGCGCTTCCTCCATCGGTTTCCCTCACCTCCCTCCCTCCTCCCCTCCCCTCCCCTCCCCCGCTTGTCGTCTCATCACCCGCGCGCTTATGGGAAACCACGAATAGCCCGTAAGTTCCCTGAAGTTCCCTCTTCTATGAATATCTCCTCGGGCGAGACGGCGCGAGACGGCACCAACGACGACGACGACGACGTCGACGACGACGACGACGACGACGACGACGACGACGACGACGCGCCCGGAGGGCACTGCACTCCGTCACCGGCAGCGGACCAACAACCAGGTTGTCCAAAACTGGGGTGTCCTCGTGTTTCCGTCTATATCGAGAGAGCCTGACTCGCCCGCGCGCGCGCGCGCGCACGTTTCTCATTACGCCGACAGATAATGTCATACTCATCGCGTCAAAGTCAAACGCGGGCGGAGAACAATTCGGCTTTTGACGTCATTCGTGCCGCCCGCACGAACCCTCGAACCCTTTTGGAAGCCCGGTGTCCCCAATACGCGCGGCGTATACCCTTTGTACCGCCGAGGGTGGGGATGAAACTGGAACTTTTTGCACGCTGTACGCCGGAGAGGAGTAACGAAGAGTAGATTTAGGTCAAAGATGTACATTCGCGCGATCAACCGCGGCATTCATATGTATATACCGCACGATTCAGCGATGATTCATCTCTTAACGGTATATTTGTGCGTTTATTGGCTGCCATTTCTACGCGAGAAGTTTAGAATAACCGTGTAATCGGGAAATCGAATTATGGAGAATATCAGCTCTTGAGATCTTAAAACAATCGACATAATGCGTAAAGCCTTTTATGCTAAATTCTCTGATGAGTTTAGAAACTTAATTTTCACTACAACAAAAAGTGTCTAGACACAGGTCGTCAACTTGTACATCCAATTTTCAGCATTTAAACGTTTCTAATTAGTCTTTCAATTACGATACCAGCGAGAGAAGTAAAACTTTGAAATTCCACTTCTGAAATTCCGCAAAGAATAAAGTTTGATATATTTGCATTTTCCTCTGAAACTCTCTCTCTCTCTTTCTCTCTCTCTCTCTCTCTCTCTCTCTCTCTCTCTCTCTCTCTCTCTTCCCCTTCGCAAGAGAACGTTTTATTTTCAATGGCTCACAATTTAAAAGCTATCAATGTTTCAACAATTTTGCCGGCAAAATATTAATTCTATATAGGGGATTAATGAAAAATCCATCCGTTGACGCGAGACGGTCGCCCGGCGAGAAAATGGGACACCGTGCCACATACGGTACTTATATACCGTCGCGCGAAGAATGAAAAAGGAAAACTGCGTTCATCTTAAAAAAAAAATTAATATTTGAAATTGTTTACGCGCCTCCCGGGTCGATCCATCATCCGGCGGACGTTAGAAATATTCGATATCACGTTGACGGCGGGAAAGCGAGTCCGCGCGCGGTAATTACACCCTCATAATCAGTCTTTTTAAAACCGTCCGCGATTATTCTCGCGCGCGATACATCGACCGCGAGAGCCTTTGAATGACCGGCGTATCATTACGCCGCGCGGCGTATCGCGAATAAGTGCAAAACAATTCGCCGATATAGACGGCACGCGCGCACACGGAAAGAACAATTTTGCTGAATCCAAATCTGAAAATAATTTTTGTTCAATAATCAAAATAATTTTGTACAAAAGTCAAAATAATTGCTAGAATATCAAAACGTTTTATAGCTATGCTTATCAGTTTTAACATTCCAACAAATTATTTTGATGATTCAATAAAAAATTATTTTCAGATCTGTTTTTAGCAAAATTTTTAGACCTTTCAACAAAATCGTTCTTTCCGTGCAGAAAAAGGATTAGCCAATGAAGCGGAAATATAGCTACGGCAGCTAAGATGTGTCGTTAAAATAAAAGAACAGCTAATGTCATTGCTGCCGAAGTTCAATTTATTAGTTATTAAAATGTAGATGTTACAGCAAAAAATATTTGCTCACAGAAAGAACAATTTTGCTAAATCCAGATCTGAAAATAATTTTTGTTCAATAGTCACAATTATTTTGTGCGAAAGTCAAAATGATTGCTAGAATATCAAAATGTTTTATAGCAATACTTATCAGTTTTAACAGTCCAACAAATTATTTTGTTGATTCAATAAAAAATTATTTTCAGATCTGTTTTTAGCAAAATTTTTAGGTCTTTTAACAAAATCGTTCTTTCCGTGCTACTAAAATCAAATGATATTTAGCCAAATCTGCTATGCTATTTTATCTTCATAATAGAATAATAATATTTGCAGTATATAACTTACATACTGCAAAATATAAATGCTAAATACGCTGTTGATGTGCATATGGCAGTGCATATGCCACATTGCAAAAACAATTACAAATCAAATTTTCGCGCGTAGCTATAAAACTTAGCTCTGATGTGTGCTAAATGTGTGCATGATACACTGAAAAAAATAATCTTGCAATTATAGCGAGAATTATTCAGGTACGAAAAATTAGCTAAAACGGATAAGTGATTAGTAAGCACTGCGATACCACATATGTTTTGTATTTAATCAATATAGATAATAGAGACAGAAATTATATCTGAACTATTTGTCAAATTTAGCAAGAAAGTTCCTCCATGACGTTTAATCAGTTCACACTCCAATCCAGACTCCAATCATATTTGGTTATGAGATCTATATTTTCTTGTATATATTCTTAGAATATTGCTGCTATAAATTCTAAGTATGACAGACAATTTTTTAGCAAATACAAAAAACAGAGATGTAATTTAAGTGTAATATTTAGAATTCTAGTTAGAATAGCGAAATATTTCCCTGAGTGATAAGACATTTAGATACGCATGCCATCTTTTTAGAGTACTGTCTGTACTATATGCTTTTAATTTCAGTTAATAAATTATTTTGTCTCAGTGAATGGTTTTTATCTGTAATAGCCAGAACTTAGCAATAATACTAAGGCGGTAGCTCTTACATTGAGAAAAAAGGTTGTTAAAATAACTAAATGCGTTTTGTTGACAGTTTTTCTTTAATTCAATTATATACACGGAAAGAACGATTTTGTTAAAAGGTCTAAAAATTTTGCTGAAAACAGATCTGAAAATAATTTTTTGTTGAATCATCAAAACAATTTGTTGGAATGTTAAAACTGATAAGTATTGCTATAAACATTTTGGTATTCTAGCAATCATTTTGACTTTCGCACAAAATTATTTTGATTATTGAACAAAAATTATTTTCAGATCTGGAATCAGTAAAATTGTTCTTTCCGTGTATGTTTTTGAATTAAACATACACTCAGGGAAATGTTTCGCTGTTTCAGCTAGAATTCTAAATATTACACTTAAATTATATCGCTGTTTTTTGTATCTGCTCAAAAATTGTTTGTCATACGTAGAATTTATAGCAGCAATATTCTAAGAATATATATGCAAGAAAATACAGGTCTCATAATCAAATATGATTGGAGTCTGGACTAATTAAACGTCATAGAGAAATTTTCTTGCTAAATTTGACAAATAGTTCAGATATAATTTCTGTCTCTGTTATCTATATTGATTAAATACAAAATATATGTGATATGGCAGTGCTTACTAATCACTTATCCGTTTTAGCTAATTTTTCGTACCTAAATAATTTTCGCTATAATTGCAAGATTACTTTTTTCAGTGTACATCAATAACATGATATCATCAACATAATATTTTTTATGAATTAACAAGTATTTTGTTGAATTAACAAATGTTTGCTTGACAGCCCGTGACCGTCACATTTAATTGAACGAAATAATATTTTTTTTAATCAACAATTTTTTTTTTTCAGTGTATAGCTAAGTTTGATTCAGCTATTGAAATTTAGCTACTATTACTAACAAGTCATTTTTTGCGTGCGTCGTCTATCTGCGTTTGGTATAACTCGAACTCCCGCTGCACCTGCAGGTTCCGCGCGCGGGGCGCGCGCATGACGAGTCAAAGGCGGACGTTTGTATGCGCAGTGGAATAATATTATAACGACGAGAAATTACCGTACACCTTTGCTCGTGCGCATTCATTCTCGTATTCGCTTTGGAGACGGTCGTGGGTACTTCTTTTCGTACCCCATATTAATTAAGTCTCTCTCTCAACCAATGGATTCTCGTTACAAAGAAAATTACCGTGTACGTACTTCAGTTAGGATCCCTCCAGGGATACTTAACACACCGGCTAATTCCGTCATATTTTATTCAAACGCCAAGTTAACAGTCGCGCGCGAAGTCCGGTCTCGCTCGTAACACTCCAGTCTTAATACCACTCCGCGGTCGCACGTTTGCGTACGGGATGCACCTTGTATCATTAATGATCGTCAATTTCTCACGAGCAAAGTTTCACGTTTCATTCACAAACGTTTCGTAAAACCTTCATCAGCTTTGTGCTGATTTATTTTTCCTCGATGTATTTTCAGCATTTTCTTTTTTTACGTTGCGAAAAGCAACATTATTTCCCAGAGAAAAATGTTCTTATTATATCAACAAGATGCACCAACAATTATAATCAGAAATTCTATTCGGTCTCATCACCAAATGACATTCTTGTTGGTGCATTTTATTGATATAATAAGAACGTTTTTCTTAGTATTTAATAAGATCCTTTTGGATTACTGATAACATTAGTTTACAGCAAAAAATTACTTTGAACGAACTATTCTTATAGATTTTTAAACACTGAAAACGATGTTGTAAGCCAAAAAATTTCAGCACGTCAGATTTCTAAGATAATTGAGGTTTAATGTCCAAAAACAACTTTTTAATGCTATCTGATATTTTTTTTGTCAAAAAGATTAATCGTTTAAACGTAAAATGTTATCTTGAAATTCCGATCAAAAGTCATAAATGTATTGTTTATTCCTTATAAAATGCATTTTTATTTTAATAGCTTATCTTTTAGCCATGAAGAATTGAAGCTATTTGTAATATGGACTCACATACGGAAAAAATTAATTTTTTCCAGAATCGAATTTTTCATTATTTGTTTCTCTTTAAACCATACAACTTTTGTCTAAAACATTTTTTGACACACATATATGTTGTAACACTGAAGATGACAGTTTTTGTAAGGTCGAAACGTATGTTGCTTATTTTATTGTATTGACAGAATAATTTATATGACCAGATTTACTATCTTAGACTTAATTTATTATCTCTTATAAATATATTATATTTAAACACTTAGCTTGGCTCACTATTCTCCTTTGTTTATTTTTATTGAATATTATTCGTATAAACCTTTGTCTATTTAAAAAATTCTATTAAAAAATTTTTTAAAGTAAGATATTGAAATTTAAAAAATATATATTTTATAGAAGACAATTAATATATTCATGACTTCTGATCGAAATTTCAATAAGATAATCTTAATTATTCATTAAAAATAATGTCAAATGTGATGTCGCAAAAAGCCATTTTTTTTACATAAGTATTAAATCTCAATTACTTTAGAAATCTATCGCGCTGGAGAAATTTGGCTTGCGGCATCGTTTTCAGTAAAAATCATCCAAAAATCTGTAAGAAATATATAATCTGGTTCAAAGTAATTGAAATAAAACATTTTTTTTAACCAGTGTAATTTTTATACGAATTGACAAGCTTTTCGCGGATGTATCGCCGTAAACTTGTCAACATCCGCTTATATACATCACACACTGAATGCGCTTTTGAAACGTGAAATGGATATAGCTATGAGCACATAATACGGAACATCCGAAAAGCGTGTCTGTAAAGACTTGCACACTTAAAAATTCCTCTTTTGCGAAGCAAAACTCGGGTGAAATAAGCGTCCAAAGTGATGCACTAGCGGTGTCAGGATTATATAATGTTGACAACGTAAACACGCGCGCCACCATCGAATTTCTCACGGGGTCGCGACGACCTTAAGTTGTGTACTTTCAGGAGCGTGAAATCATTTATCACAAGCGACGGAGATTAAGCTCCGTCGTTTATTGGCGCGTTAGACTGCAAAATTGTCAGAAAGATGATAGGCGGGGGGGGGGCGCGGGGAGACCGAGGAGGCGCGTCTAGGCTCTCAAAGCGCGGTATATAGAGAAGGTATCCGACTCTCTCCTAATTCAATATAACGAGCCACTCTCGCGAGCGGGCGCGACAAAGAATTATATAATCGGATATGATACCGTGTCCCCCTCCCGTCTGCGCGACGTCTCTTTTAAATCCAACACTCGCGGGCGAAAGTGGCAAGCACGGAGTTGGGAAACGACATTGAAAAGTTTGCCGGAACTCGGGACGCATAACGAGCGCGACGTTGCTCGCGTCGGGTGGGAGGGGGGGAGGAGGTCTTGGCGAGACGCGGTGAAAAACCCGGTAAAAAGGAGGAAATACTTCGCGCGAGGCATAAGCGGATTTAAAATCCGCATACATTTGCCTCTCGGTACGATTTCCGCGAGAGTTTTTAAACAAGACGTGCGTTCACCTTCTCCCACCTGCTCTCCGCACGGCAGGGGGGGGGAGGTCTCATTTATTTCGCGGAGCACTTTGACATCCGGGTGCCCGGGCGAAAATCTTGAAAGAGCGAGCGCGGCCACAAAGGTCTCCCTTGAGTCGCGCGCGGACTTTTGACGAGGTGCTCGCGCGCGCGCGCGGGCGCCACGAAAGGGAGGATAAGCGCGCGGAGGAAATAACGGCAAGAAAGTGGAGTTTCGAGGGTCGGACGCTGGGCGAGGGCGTTCTTTGACAGGCGAGTTATCGGCGGTGCTTTGGGTGTTTTAAGGTCGGATTACGGCATGCCCCACCGCGGAAAAATAATTCAAAGGGAACGCGCTTGCACGACCGGGAGATCCGCCGCGCGCGCGCGCGCGCGAGCCCCAGCCGGCGCATCGTTACGGCGCGAATACCATGGGAACGTGACGCGGACGGGATGAGTTTTAATTTGCGGCGAGATAGAGGGGGAGAAAAGAGGGGTCCCTACTGGAATATCAACGGATTATCTTGCCGATTCTTCCGCCAGGCATTCCGTTTATCCTCGCGTCGCTCTTAACGCGCGATTCCGCTCGAAATGCGAAATGTGCACCGACAAGATTGGCAATTCCCGACTGCGCTTGAAGAAAAAGGATAGCCCCGATAAAAATACTCTAATGTTGATGCCCGTTTTGTTATTTCGCGCGAAACGTAATACCCACATTGACGGAGATTTAATGCTTATTAATTCGCACGCAAAACCCAAGGCTTATGTTCATTTCTACCAATGGATTAACTTTAATCTTGATTTAACTTATTTATTCTTTTTATCTTTTTCTTGTTTCAACCTCAAGGTACGAGTGTTGCATACCTTTAACGTAATTTAAAATGAAATTTAGGGTAAATTCGAGATAGGTACATTCGGGATCTGTGCAGAATAGTTGCACTTGAGAATTGAAGATGAAAATTTACGTAGCGTTGAGCATTGAAATAGCGTGCTATGTATTGCCAAAAAGACTGTATGCGTCGATATATATCGATAGAATATATTTTTAAGATTTTGGCTTTATGTAAAAACTGCAGTGTTTTAAGACCGACAAAAAGTGCAGCGCGCAGTTTGTCCGTGGCTGGATAGGTATTGTAACAATAAAAATGAAATATTAATAAAAATTATGAGACCCTTACATAGTGTGTCGTTATCATCAGTGTTATTATCGTTTTCTGATTTATTTAGCGAATTTAGAAAATAATACAGAAAACAATAACGCCAATGTACGTGTCTCGTAATTTTTATTAATATAATTTTTAAATATCAGGAAAGACTATGAAATTCAACAAACAATTGAGATCGTAAAACGCATACATGGTATAAAGCAACGATCTTGGTGCTTCTATAATATTAGTGTGAATTTTACAATTTCGATTAAACCAAAATTGTGGAATTCACACTAATATTATATATGTAGAAGCACCAAAATTGTATCGTGTAGGCGTTTTACGATCTCAATTGTTTATTAATATAATTTTTATTGTTACAACATCCAGCCACACACAAATTGCGCGCCGCATTTTTGTCGGTCGAAACACAGTTTCTACATGATACCGGATCACTTGTAACGAATTAAATTGACGAGCAATATAATATATTTTGATGAAAATATGCATCTATATATAAAGCACTTCTTCTTCCAAATCTGTAAAGAGTATTGGGAAAAATATCACCTCAACCGAGAATCGAACTCGGATCTCCCTACTTGTCGGGCAAACGTCCTACCATTTGACCACCGAGGCATGTGATGATGTTCTTTGTAATAACCAATATGTATAAACAGTGTAACGGCGGCGCGTCTCTTAGGCAACGTAAATTCAAATGAATTTAAATTGAAGGAATTAGGCTAAAAATAAATCAGAAAAATTAAATTTATACATTTCTAGATTCTTCACTTACAAGTTATTTTTTTAGTACACGGAAAGAACAATTTTGCTGGATCCAGATTAGAAAATAATTTCTGTTCAATAATCAAAATAATTTTGTTGGAAAGTCAAAACGCTAGAATATCAAAATGTTTTATACCAACGCCTATCATTTTTAACTTTTCAACAAATTATTTTGATTATTGAACAAAAATTATTTTCAGATCTGTTTTAGCAAAATTTTTAGATCTTTCAACAAAATCGTTCTTTCCGCGTAAAGTCAGTAAAAAAAATATTTTTTTAATGATAAAATAATGTTGCCCCTGGAATTAAAAATAGGAAAGATAAAGAGAAAATTAAATCAAGATCAAAGTTAATCTACATTGATAAAAGTGAACATTAAACGTAAAACAGTGATTTTTGTATATTTCTGGATTTGTGTATCTCTAGCCACCAGAGATAGTAATAAAATATAAATTTCTCCGTATAGTTGGCCTAAAATATATCGGCGGATCAAAAATTGTCTAAGCTCTTGCTTTTATTCACGAAGAACTTCACGGCGACAATGCAATGTCGCGACGGGAGCAGCGTTACGTATACACGCGTATCTTAAAAATACCTCGCGGAATGCATTCCGTCTGCGCGCGTTAACGTCTCACGCCTCACGGGAGGAGCGGTATTAACGCTCGTAAATTCTTTAACGCGAGAAATTGCCCCGGCGATCCTGAAAGCAACCGAAAGCCGACATGACTGTCCGGTGGACTTGCCAACAATGGACTCATTATCGGTTTTGAAAAAACGCGGCTCCCGTTACGAAAGCCTCCTATTATAGACGTCGCGATCGCGAGAGTCGCGCGCGCGCGCGCGACATTGACGTGGAAAGCTTATAATACGCGCGCCAGTTACGCTGGTGGGTGACGGGCGAGACAAAAGGGACGGCGGATACGGAAGAGGATTTAGTGCACAACCGCCTCGTTGTATCACCGGGTGTGTGTATCCACAGCGTGCAGAGAGGGATGGCTACTGCTATGATCTCGCGGATCACCGTTCCTCTTCCGTTCTCCCTCCTCTTTCTTCTTTTTATACGCGATCGCGACGTCGCTCGCGTTCCGATTGACTCCGCGCCGCGTCCCCCTTCGTAATAATCCGTAATACCATACATCCTGACATGCAGGTCGGCAACGCTATATCAGATTATATCGTATCTATACCTTTGTCCGAATAGTTGAGATCGAATCAGCTCTTTGTCTATACACGCGCGCTGGGATCGCGATCGCTGCTTCCACACGCGCTCCCGGATATGCGAAATCCCCCGCACAGAACTCTTGTAATGATTAACTGCGCATCCTTGATTAATCGAGACAATCGATATCAATCGCGGTGCTTTTTTTTATTTAATTCGGTGTGAAATCCAATCGCGCGTGACATTGGATTCAGTTTTAGGAAAGTTTGTGATTGAAAAATAATCGCGTATACACGGAAAGAACGATTTGGTTGAAAGGTCTAAAAATTTTGCTGAATACAAATATGAAAATAATTCTTGTTCAATAATCCAAATAATTTGTTGGAAAGTTAAAAATGACGGGCATTGCTGTAAAACATTTTGATATTCTAGCAATCATTTTGACTTTTGCACAAAATTATTTTGATTATTGAATAAAAATTATTTTCAGATCTGGATGCAGCAAAATTATTCTTTCCATGTAATAATGGACATGTAAACATTATAATTAATTCTGTACATACAATACATTGTAAATGTTTTATCATAATATGTAATTGTTGTATTGTAATATGTTAAATTATATTATATCGCGATATAATTAAATATATTTATTAAAAAAGAGGGAAATAGCGTGTTATATTACATTTAATTTTAATATTATCTTATTGTGATATGAATTAAATTATATTATATATAATTAAACAATACAATTAAACACGATACGAAAAAAAAGAGAAAAATTGAATTAACTAAATTCTAATATGTATATATAAAGGAGTCTTGTAAAATATTATATTTTTATTTGGTATTAATTTGCACAAGTTAATTTGAAATTGTAAGCTTGATGTTTAAGGGATATATTATTATATATTTAACCTTTTATAAAGATTTCATACATTAATTTGTGTTATAAACTTTTTTGTGACTTAATATAAAAAAGATATGATTTAAACTAAACAATCGATTGTCTAAATTATATCCTTATTAATTTCCAAAAATATATTTCTTTTAAAAATAGTAAATTTGCAAATAAAATAATGAAAATATAAAAAAATTTATGCATCTTAATAACAGATGAATAATATTCATTCAACAATTCATATAATACAATTTGAGAACTTATATTTAACAAGCTAGCTATTATGTATTTAGTCTATCACATATAGGTTAGATAGGTTTATATTTGAGTTAATTATGATTTTATGACTATATAGATGATATAGGTAGTCATAAAATAATAAACAGTACGGAAATTAATGATGAAAAAATAATAAATATATGATAAATATAATAATTATAAAATGATAAATAAATAAGCATCATTATGAAATTATATCCATGCGATTTAAAAAGTCTCGTAGTGATTTAAGAAACGTACGATTTAAGAAACATTTTGATTTTATAAAAATATCAATTTAATATTTACTACAATTGTGATATGTTACATAAAATGATTATAAAATATTTTACAATAAATCTAGTTTTATGAAAACATAAAGATGCAGAATAAAACCGTACTGTTAAATTATTATCAGTTACATAAATTGGGTAAAAATTACATCAGTCATATTTGATTCTTTTAAATATTTGTAATGCACAAAATCTAAAATTTAAACTGAACATTTTTATCTATATTTTTATTGTTTCATTTCATTTATTTATTTTATCTTTTTACTATTAAATATGTTGTTTACATTTAATAAAAAGACAAAATTTATGATAAGAAACGATTAATGATAATAAGAAATATGATTTAAATAACTGCTGTTTAAATAACACATTAGGCAGTTCTCTCCTATATATTTATGTATTATATATACCTATATATATAAAATGTGGTGTATAGAAATATATGAGATATATAAGATCTATATAAAAAAGTTTTTCCTTTAATTCGCGTTTATTTAGCGTTAACGAAAGTGGAGACAAAGAGTGTCCCTTTCATAAAAGTAGTTACGCTTCTTTGAAAGTTTCGAGCAAGGCGAAGGCGATGCTGTTAAACCATCGACAGTTTATTGGAATTAAATTACTGAACACCCTTTTGAGGAGGACAACCTTCTTTAATATATAAGAAGAAGACGTAAGAACAGTAGACAAAATAGTTAGCGATTCCTATGAAATTTATTGAAATTAACGCGACGAGTAATTGTGGAAAAAAGAGCTTTATAAATAAAGCTTTAACGAAACAAAAGCGACGTTTCGGTCACGAAAAATATTGCTATCTGTTTCCTTTAAATTATCCGTTAAAAATCGATAATGCACATCTTGTCGACGCGCCGGACGTGATCGAATTTCGAGACCCGCGAAATAGAAATCAAATTTCCAGACTCGCGAAATAACGTTTGGGTTTCGAAACTCGCGAAAGATCGCGCACGTGCACGGCGATAATTGTGTTTCCTGGGGTACCTATATCGCGGCGTTTGCTGATCTACCGATACGCCGGCTTCACGCGATCAAATACGATAATGAAGTGACGCGTTTCTACATTCCCAGTTGTTTGCTTTGTATCTTCTGAGCGCATATAAGCAGTGGACGTGCCCGGATGAGAAACACAGATCAAACATGATGTTGTACGTACGCACATGTATCGTTCGCTTGCATGATCGCCGCGCCGCGGCCGCCGCCGCCGCCGCTGCTTGCATTTCAGCAATCCGCAATTGCAGTCGTTTGTCAGCATCAGACCGCAATCATGAACGCAAGCCGAGCTCCTTCCAGTTACCTCTTGTTCGATTCATGATCAAAGAGAAATAGCCAGGCTGTATTTCTGCTGTCAAGTATAGGTATACTGCCTTCGCTCAATTGTATTTGCAAGCAGGGGTACTTCAGTGACGAGAATTTTTAAATTTTTCACAGAAAGAGAGAGAGAAAGAGGATATCTCTCGGATTTTATAAACATGCGCATTTGTCAACATCGCATTTTTGCGAGTTTCTATATCTTTATTACGCATCTATTTTTAACATTTTCATTTTTGTTACATGTTTTATCGTACATCCACGATTCGGGTATTTTTTTTTCATTCCACTCTCTCTCTCTCTTTACGTATACATTTTGCATAATAATATTGGAGCTCTAAAATTTACTATTAGCAGCAAGTGTCATGTCAGAATGGAATCGCGCTCTTTTCACAGCGTATTATATAATACGTTAATTTCGGGCATTTCTCTCCTTGAAATTAGAGGAAATGAAATCTCGAGAGAGAGAGGCGGGCTGACGTATGCCGGAGTAGGCAGAGGGCGGAAACTAGGAGCCATATGCACGATATATGGCATATGCCTTAAAGGGTTAACATCGCTGACGTTAACTTTCGCCGTGCCTGCTATACCTATACGCGTTCGTGCTGCATCTGCTGTCCGCTTTAGTGCTCGTGCCTCGTTATTCAAAAATAAGTGATCGTAAAATTTCTTTGTTAAACGTCGCTTTAACGTTATTTACTGTTCATATAAAAAGAGAACGAGCCATCAATAAAGCTCTCAATCAATGGTGATAGGAAGTCCCTAAAAGTTACAGGCTATTATAACAAAATTTAATAAATTAAAACTTATAAATATTGAAATTTAAAGAATACTGTAACGAAATTTGATATGAAATAAATGCTCGATATGGTAATCAATTTTACGTCAAACATAAAGAAAAATTAAGTGTGTAATGCGTAAAAGTATTGGAAATAGACAGTAACGAAGAGAGAGTCAATGAAAGGAGTAAAAAATGATTAATAATATAAGATAAACCTTTTATTAAACACAATATATTAAAATTAGCGACGGGACGTTTCGACTTCACTTATTGCTTAGTCGTCATCCTCAGTCGTAAATAAAAATAATTATAAATCAACACATATCTAAAACAAATCATTAATTAATTAAAACAGAAGTGAAACATTGGAAAAAAAATAAAAGAAAAATAGAAAGAGATCAGTAACAAATTCTAATAAAGTTTGACACAAAATTACACGTACATTTTGTGCCGCAATCTTGTCGGTGTTTACGCGCCGATTGCAGAGGACTGCAGAGGACAGTCAATTAAATGTATAAATGCCGGGTCGGAAGGAAGAGGGCACAAGCGGCTTATGGTCCCTCATGTTTATTACTTTGTTAGGTGTTGTTAAAACTCGTATTAAGATTCTAACGACCCTTCTCCTTTTAAAAGCGTGCGAGCACTTAAAGAGAGAGAGAGACAGATAAATAGATAGATAGATAGATAACCGATAGATTTTATTGTCGTTGTAGGGCAAGCCTTCTAAGAACAAAAACAGAAATAGGAAAAAATATAAAATAAAGAATAAAAATAAATAATAACAAAAATAAAAATAATAAAAATATGCAAAGGATAAACGGAATGAATGCAAGTAAAGAATAACGAAAATTATCGAAAGAACAGAAACAAAAATAAAGAATAATAATAATAATAATAATTAGAAGAATTAAAAACGCAGGATAAATCAGATAGGTTCGCTTTGCCGCAGATGACGGAAGAGCTCTCGTTTGAAAGCACAACGCGTATCTAACTCCCTGATGGAGACAGGAAGAGAGTTTCACAACTTGGAGCTAGCAGAAAGGAAAGAACATTGGTAGGTAGATGTTCTGCAGGAGAGCAGGGCCAAATCTAATGAGAAGGAAAGAGAGGGAGAGAGAGAGAGAGAGAGAGAGAGAGAGCGCTCCTCCCTCCCTGCCCTTACCTTATTCAAGAAACGGACGGGCACTAATTATTTCTCGTCTCGGCCGGTTTTATCGGGTATTTCCGCGGCGCGGCGGCGCGACTACACACAGGCGTTAGTTAAAACACAAGCTCCCTCTCATCAGATATCGCGTCTCCTATTAACGACATATCGTTATACGGCGCGGCGTTCGTACAACCCTTCATTGACGATAAGACACCACGCGCGCGCGCGCGCGCGCGCGCTCGTCAGTATCGCGGCTGAAACGAGAGGGAACGATTTTCTTCGTATTTCGCTCGGACGAGACGACGGCAAAAACTTAATGCCCGCAAACTTCCTGCTCGTCAGCCTCCTCCGTTGCACTTTTTCCGACAAGTCGGCCAATCGTCGTTCTCGTTATTCCGCTCGTTCCCTTCGTCGCGTCTACATGTGTGTGTGCGTGTACATGTATGCATGCTCGCCTGTACGCTCGCGCGTCCACGACCTCATCAATTTCGAGTCACAATGAGCTTCAAGTAATTTGCGGACGATCGCTTTGAAAGGTGCCTCATCGATTTTCTCAGGAATTCGCGCGCTATCCATTGTGCATTCTCTTGCGTTCCTCCTTTCTGGACAGCGGCGGCGGCGGCTGGCATTCAATGCATAATATTTCCAATATTGATAGATGTGCGCGATCAAGAATGCACGCTTATCCTATAAGGAAGTGCCGCGTAAGCCGTTGTATGTATACAGATCTATAGCGTTGAAAATCGCGCGCACAATCTAAATGATGCACAACGCGGGCGATAATAAAATAATCTACAATTCATGGCCGGGCGGAAAACGAACGAGCGCGTTCTCTCTCCGGCGATGAAGAGGAGGCAAAACACATTTTCTGCATTCTCGCGAGGAGAAGAATGAAAAAAATGATAATACCCTCCCCTCCCCCTCCCCTTTTCATATTCGATGTTACATTTTTATCTCGCTATCTCTTTATGTACATGTTTACATTATACATTTATATATACGCGCGTATTGACGTGCGGCTCTGATTGATGCAATCTCGTGGATTACATTTCGCATTTATATCTTTCGACAAAAAGAAGATGGAACTCGTGTAGGGGGGAGGGGAGGAGGGAGAATACTCGGAAAGCTAACCCGCAGATACGCTTGTACATACGCTTATTACGGGTCCGCATAAAAGCGGACCCGTTATTTCCAGAATGCTTAAGCCGCGAGCGCGCGCGCAGCACGCCGGCACGACCGAAACGTAAACTGCACGGAAAATAATATGCGGGCGCGTCATTAATTAAAACAAGCAGATAAACATCCATATTACGGCGCACTAATTAGATTCGTCCTCTTGCGCGTTATTTAATGCACCTCCTGCAGCGACCGTTGTTATAGTTCGCGCGCGGCCTGCTGCAGCAGTCGCGCCGCGCCGCCCGCCCGCTGCTATCGCGCCGCAGCCCAATTTCGTAAAAATCGGATATCTCGGTTTTTACATCGCTATAAATTCCACCGTAGATACATCCGCAGGCTACCGAAATTTATCGCGGCTGCTTTTAGCAACACACGCCCGGGCAAATATACAATGCAGCACATCCATGCCGCGAGCAAACAATGCGGCATGAAACTGTGGCATGAAACTGCATTCGGGATATATATGTTCGTAATTGTGATCCCCTATTCAGGCGAATCGCGACTTCATTTGAGCCCGCATTAAAAAAATTTCCCTAAGCACGCTCGCCGTGTTGCGTTATCCCAACAGGCGTGTAAAGCGTGCGTTGCGTTTACGGAACGGTCTACGGAATATTAAATGCAAAAGTCCATTGCATTCAAGCGCTCATTAGAAGGTTGAAAATTGCGTAAGCAAATCCAATTAGTATCCCCCGCGTAGCGTGCGATTAAAACGATTTATTTGAGCGTAAGCAGGGCAAAAATTCTCATACTTGGTTGTATATATGCGTGTATATTAGCGCACTTTGCAGAAAATTCAAAAGTGGGAGAGTTGTATTTGAAGAGCGACGATTATACGACCGACACGTCGTCGCAATGAATTCACGTTACGGTGTCGAATTTACAAAGACCGCCTCTTGAATTATCGAAGTTCTTCGCGATCGGTCTTAAAATGTATCGTTACAGCTGTTATCATTCACACCTCGTGGATTCTATAATTCTGAATAATCTTATAAAAGATGGGAATTTCAGTATTTCTTTAAAATATTAAAAATTAAGGGATTGCACTGAAAGATGATATTCAACGAAATTCCACATCATTACTGGGAGTCGCGTTAAAATTAAAATCAGTGAAATTGCAGGTGAAAATTCATATATTCTTCATATCAATTACGTCAGATTATGCTTAAAATCTATTTGCATTATTTGTATTTTTAGAATAGTTAAAATATGGCTAAAAAATATAAAAGTGTTGAAAAACGTGTTCCTTTATTTACCTCCGAATACAATAGCTTTACTTAATTTAACTGCCAATAGTAAAAAATTTTTAACTATCTGTCACCCTTGCACAAGTAAAAGAGAAACTTTAAAATTGAATTTCTTTAAACTTGGAATCTTCTCAAAGAGAAATACAATAAATCCAAAAACAAAAATAAAATTTATTGTTAGTAGAATGCCTTGTTACATCTCGCATGATTTTCCATACTAGTCTGTAAGTAAAAAATACGGTTACAAGAGTCATTTTTTTTAAATTTAACCACGCATCATTTTGAACAGAAGTAATGTAGAGCGAACTTAAACTTGCATCATACAATTTTTCTTTTAATAAAACCTTTTAAATGAAGCATCACACGACTCCCGTTGCTATTCAAAATTTTCAAGTTGTCCCCCATCCACCTCTCTCCTGAGAGGCTGAGAGAAAAATTTTTAATAAAAAGACTTGTTTTCAGTTATTCCGAAAATATGGAATGCGGACTTTAGAGAGATATGCTGTACACATATAAATATTCATTACGACGAATGTCGATTTTGTCAAGTAAAGCCTTGCGCGCGCTGGAGTGGAAGGAATGAAAGTGGCCTCTTGTAGCCTGCCGCGGCTTTATAGAAGCAGGTCGGGCGTTCAAAATGTCCGCTCGGAATACGCGTTGCATTAGAGACGTCCGAATGCGGCGTATGCACGGGGTGCAATCTGCGCGTGCTGGAGAGACATCCGCACGTTCGCTCGTATAGATCACTCTATGCGGATCCATTTGTAGCATTCGGCTGTTCTCTAACGCGGCGCGTTCCGGGTGCCGTGCTCCCCGGACACGTCTATGTATAAATGGGCTTAAGGGCCACGAGTAAATTGCAGCCGATTTGATCCACTCGAATTATCCGCGATCCGGAGCTAGGCCAAGCCGGCAGAAAATCCATTGGACCCAGCACGTCGTACCTTATGCATTATGCGATCGGATCTCTCGCCCGTCGTGAAATCGTCCGTCTATACGTACGAAAAAAAAAAAAAAAACGCGGAAGACTCGACTTTATTTTCGGCGCGACAGTTTACGATGAACGATAGGTGGGTACGACATACGTACGCGTTCACTTTTTCGTTTTGCCATTTGGGCGTTTTGTTTAAGCGGTTTTAATTGCTGCGACGAGCTTCAATCCTCATATTCGCGTATTTTTTAAGCGGAAAACAAAAAATATTGTTGCGGTGCTCTCTGACTCTTTAAGCGAAAACCGAAAAATATTGTTGCAGCGCTCTCCGACTCTTTGAAATTCGGCAGGGCACTCTTTTGAAGTCGCGTTTCGCGACTTCAAAATAAGCAGGGCGCCGTATTAGCGTATATAAAATCGCTCGTCGAGCTCTTTTCGAATTCGCGATTGCGTTGAAAACCATCGAATTACGCTATTAAATTGTATTGATTACGATATATAATTTAGAAGGCATAACATTCTGTAAATTATCACGTAGTAATAGTTTCTGTTGTGTTATAATTGCAGATTACAATAACAAATTTTAATAACCCATAGCATAAAATGATTTTCTATAGCGTTCCTATTATCGATATTATATATATATATATATATATATATATGTATAGGTATGCATCACGAGCGCGTTATGTTACGAGAGAATATGTAATTTCCCCCGAGGCTAGTCATGCATGTAGATAATACCGCACAAACTGCCTAAGTTATTTTCGCAATTTTCCAATGCCACGCATAGTCTCTGCAATATCGAATTTCATCGGCATTTTATCGCGATATACCGTGTAATTTTCGAGAATAGAAAAGAGAATGGGATCGAGAACTGTTTAAAAAAAAAACATCGCAAACGCGATATATATACGCATAATCGCGAGGAGGGATGGGGGTGGAGGATGGGTTACCAATAAAATAATAACTCAAAATAAATCGCGCAACAATCGCGACACGTCGAGTTATCGCACGCGCAAATGTAGCGGGCGAAACGGCCGAGCGTTTTACAACCCCGCGCGCCGCCGAAGAATCGCGTCAACAATGGGGCCTCGCCAACCATCCGGCCGTTCGGCATTCTCGCTCTCGTCCACGATCCATGGATCCCCGCGCACGCACCCGTAAATGCTTTATGGCTGCATGTATATATACGCTTTACATTCGTCCGTCGTCGTAGGACTATCGGATTTTTCGCATTGTGCGCGAAGGCAGTTTTCACTGTGCAGAGATAAAATAAGCGCCGGGAAAGTGGCGTGACGCTGTTGCGAATATTATCCGGCCTCCCTCGTAATCCCAGGATCAGCTACGTATAATCCAGACGCTAGAAAGCTGTTCGCGCGCGCCCGGCCGTTGTTTAATCACCCAGGGTCCAGTAGAAAATCAAAGGAAATAAACAATGTGACTATAACTGTAAGCGCGATCGCGATTTGCGATTAAAAGCCATTAAGCGGCTCAATCACACACGCGTATAATGACAAATTGTTAACGGATCAAAAATTCGTAAAAGAGAATTGCGGGAAAAGAGCCGATTTTATCATGGGAAGCGCGCGGGAGGGGGGGGGGAGGGATAATCAGTTGGACGATCGGCTGCAGTGCTTTCAGAGATCTCAATTTCGTCGAATCAATTTTATTTTCGCTACAAATTGTTATTCGTGATTGAACGGGATCATCATTTTATGGGTTGCACTCGCGACTAATGCGCCATATGGCATTATTATGCGAATTATTTTAATACGGTAAATACACGGGGGACTATAGAGCGCTCGAAACGTGAGCGTGAAGCATAATTCATTTTCGACATGCGTACGCCGCGCTAAAATAACGCGCGGACTAGCCATTACTATTATTGAATTAATGTCAAAGTTTATCATGAGATTTATCCGCGATCGCTAGTATTATTACGATCTCAATTTCATCCTGTATTTTGCACTACTCCCATCATCGCGCTCCCCCTCTTTTACCCCCCCTCTTTATCCGCGTATTCCATTATGTGTTATGCACGAAATGGGATGAAAACATCGTAATACATATAATAAACTAAAAGGGAAGGAATGATAGAGAGATAGAATAACATGTTGTAATAATGGTGAAATCATGTTCGGCGCTGCGGTATATGTAGACGCGATAAAGTATTATGACTCGATCACAATTGATCGCGGACAAATTGTCCATTTAATTCCGAAAATCGTTTATCTCAGATTTTTATTATTTCGTATAGCACATTATATTTTATATATACGTTACTTTATTACACAATTAATTAAGTAAAATAATTAATACAAACGACAATATACACATGTAAGGTATGATATACCTTATGCGGAGACATCCCCACTCCATGCGAGCACGCGTTAGCTGTAGACACAGCGTCGTGCCGTTAGGAGAGGGATGGATAGCACGCCGCGAGTGAGTGGCGCGAGTTACAATTGATATGTGCCCGTGACGAGTGTTCGCACGGTGACCGAGCAGGGTCAATCCGCATTGCCTAGTGCAATTTCTTTGCAACTAA
>NW_012026919.1:148594-149335 GCF_000956235.1 Wasmannia auropunctata
GGTTTACCATTCCTTACATACACAATGTTTCGGAGAGATTTAAAGACATTGCAAAGAACATTAATGCAAAAATGGCATTTTACAGTATTAATAAGCTTAATGGAATTGTCAAAGCGCAGAAAGATCCCTTACCTAAAGAACTCAAAAGAAATGTTGTCTACAAGATAGAATGTGCGAACTGCGATGCAAGTTATGTAGGACAAACGGGAAGGAAATTGTTAACCAGAATTAATGAGCATCGGAAAGATATTAACAGAAATAAAGACAATCACTCTGTAATAACAGAACATAGGTTACAGTGCGCTCATGATATGGATTGGAGTAATGTGAAAATTTTGGATATCGAAAAAAATTATAATAAACGGATTATCAGCGAAATGATATATATTAACAAACAAAATAACAGTTTGAACTTGCAAACTGACACTCTGATGCTTGATCATGCGTACACCGCCATAATCAATGACGTAAGCAACTAGGCAAATTGACCTTGTTTTTCGGATCTTCAGTCGCACATGTGGCGCTTGGAAGCACAGTCGATTTTTTTGTGAAATGTCTCAGTTAATTTTTCAGTTCAGTTTTAAATATTTGACAAATGACGAGATGTTAAAGTTTTTAAAAAATTAGCAGTTGCGGTAAGTTCTCTAGTTGACGATTTGTAACTCCGTGATTTGTAAGTAATTATTGTAAAATATTTAAGCGAAATGTATGTTATTTGTAGCGTTATTTTTGAACGACAAT
>NW_012026919.1:149442-149832 GCF_000956235.1 Wasmannia auropunctata
TGTCATTCATATCCGTAAATGAAAAGTACATTAAATTTCAATACACTTAATTTTTAAGTTACTACAAATTAAATCTTATTAATATGTACAGTAATAGTCTTTTCGATTACAGAGAATTTAAATTTCATTCATCATTGTACATTAAAAGTTAATGAAATTTAAGACCATTTCTAACAGTGTACTAATTAACAAGCTATTTTACATTATTATCTGATAATTACTCACCACCTACGTCGATGATAACCGCATCATAAAATTCATTGTCTTCCTCCCAACGAACTTTGTACTTCTTTGCCCTATTAGACGTTTCAGGATTGAAGTTTTTTATCTCCGATGTACTCACAATAGTTTTGGCGCCGTCATCAAATTTTACATACAAACATGTTGAAC
>NW_012026919.1:149852-150887 GCF_000956235.1 Wasmannia auropunctata
CCTCGAGCCCTTACCTGTTGAATAACGACATCTTTTTCTTCGGCTTCTCCAGGTGAGGACTCGACCACGTGTCATTATAATATTCATTATAATATTAAAATTCTTAATGTTTAAGTGTTAATTCGGACTTGTTTATATCTTTTTATAAAATATATTACTCCAGATTTTGGAAGAAACACCGAAGTTGCACGTTATTCTCCAGTGATTAATCAATACACTTACAAGCCGAAGAGGTTAGGATGAGTTTAAAACTTCGATTCTACATCACGATGATAGCCGGCCCGGATCCGAAAACTGGTATTGCGGTAATTCGAACGGTGACGCTGGCCGAGCAGAACCGGACATTCATTTTTCCGGAAAATTACCAAACAACACTTTATCATAAGGAGATAATGGAACTACCGGCGGCGAAAGCAGCGATAAAAGCTCTTACAAAACGGGGAGCATTCCGTAATGTTACAATATCACTAGAACCAGAACTCTCAAAGCTGTACTTCGATGAGGATTTGAATCCAATTTTCAAAGGTATAATGCTCGAAGAGGAAATTTTAGAGCCATCCGTTAACCAAACACCAAAGGAGTCATCGGTATCGGAATCGCGCGATATTTTAGACAAAATAACAAAACGCTTTGTAATTACCCGTTATAATAATATTAATCAAAACGCATCTCTGTGGATAACTACATTTGAAGCAGAATGCGAGAGATTCAAGTTACCTATTGGACGTAGAGTAGAAGCATTACGTTTATTTCTGGATGATACAGCTGAGGATTGGTACTCTAGCTTACTGATAAACAATTCCGTAGAAAGCGAATGGAAATTTTGGCGAGACGAGTTTCTCGCTGCATTCACTAAGCGCGGGTGGGAGCACGTCGCTTACGCGTTCGATTATCAATATCTATCAGGGACATTAACGGATTTTGTAATAAAGAAAAACAAATTACTACTGGAAACCGATCCGCAATTCCCTGAAAGACAACGAGTAGATCTAATCGTTTGTAACTTCCCTAAACATGTGCGAGAAAAATTAGATC